>NC_139962.1:4770538-4823038 GCF_963454915.1 Gymnoscopelus microlampas
CGTTTGACCAATTGGAGTAAGATTGGTTTTAGTGATATTTGGAATGACCCTTTACATTTCTGCAAAGTTTCAAAGAAATGTGAGTCTGCATGTATATGTTAGGGGCAGATGAATAATCGTCATAAAACTGCAATATTCATTGGCTCATTAAAGCTTCATTTTTTCACTTATGGAAAATCCGCTGCATCGTTGAGTCGGCATAGGTCCAAAGTTCATGTGTAAATGTGTTTCATGCAGATTACTCAAAAATCCCAGATATGGGAGATAGGTTTTAACTGTTTTTCATATAATTCAAAATGGTGTGTTCTTTTCACGGTACTGATTTACAGCACAAGTTCAGACATTGGAAAGTAAACATAGAAATAAAAACATAAAACCGATAAAAGAGAAACACAAGAGCACTTCATGGCAAACAAATTACCAGCAATTACCTTCTATATATCTAATATAAAACAGACGGTAGAAAAAAATGAAATAAAAGTTACAATTATAGCAAGTTCCAAAATGTTTAAAATGACAAAGAAAAAAAAAAGAAACCCCAACGTTACAAGTGTGGTTGGTCATGTGTCAGACATCACCGTTAGGTCGGTGGAAGATGAGCGGCTTGGTCAGATAGCTCTCGAAACCTGGAGACTGTTTGACTTCTTTTTTGACTACTTTTTCTCCTTCTCTCACTTTCAGATTTCCACACTTTTTGCACACAGCAGCATTGACACGGGTGAGGATTCTAAGGATGTCATCTCCTCTGGAAGCAAAAGACACAAACATGAGAGTGAATGCAAGTCAATGTGATCTTTGACAGGCGTGTGTGGCGGGGGGGGGGGGGGGGGGGGGGGGGGTGATGGGAATGGAACTACTTCCCTTACTATAATGTTAATGCAAAAATGATAGTGAGAGCATGTCTATGTACAGTATGTCTAACTATGTCACATTACCGTTGCCCCACATGCATCATGTACTGTATTTAAATGAGATGGTTTAGAGCAAATGTAGGAAAATAGCTTTGTATCCGATTTTACCTTTTGCACCCTATGCCCAGTTGTCGGCAGATCCCCTTGTCATTTCCATGAGACAGAATGCAGCACACAAAGCAATCACCATGCTGAGGTACCTGTAATTTTAGTTTGGTGAACTTCTTTCCAGACTTAGACCATTCCTCAGCATGAATCTCATTTTTTGTTTCAGTCCCAGCAAAGAACTGCAGCACTTCTTCCATCTCGTCCTTGGTCTTATCCTTGCACCTGATCACTGTGAAACCTAGCCAGCTGAACACACGCCCCAACCTCACTGCAAGGAGGAGAGAACATTCACATTTCATTATTTCGCTATGTACTATAATATTACTTAATATCACGCTAGGGCAGTGGTTCTCAACCTTTTCAGGCTGTGACCCCCCAAAATAATCTTTGTTTGACTTTGTTCCACAGATAAATATTGTGAAAATAGCAGATCTACAAGCACATTGTGAGCTTGTGGATCTGCTATTTTCACAATTTTGGCCTCTTTCTTATATTACTTTGAGAATTTGGCCTTATAGTATAGTTTGTTGATTACTTGATGCAGTATTTGCTCTTTTTCTTTCTTGAGGTATTAAAAAGGTCTTAAAAGCCCTTAAATTGTCACTTCACTGTCATCTGGGGACCCCCCCCCCAAAAAAATCATGTGGGGACCCAACCCACAGGTTGAGAACTACTGTGCTAGGGGGAATATAAGGGGGATACGTTAATTTATTTTGTGTAAATACTCACAGGAATCTTTTTCTGAACCCCACCGGGGCTTCTTTGACCCTGTGAATGTGTTTTCAAGGATGAGACAGTAGCCTGGATCATTTGTCATTGTATAGGGAGCATCCTGTAAAAGTAGAAACATCAGTCAGTTTGGAACAAGCATTACTGGGATGTCTGCTGCATTGTTGCATGACTGTGGTTAAGGCTGACAAAGGGCCAGTGTGTTTTTACTGTTGACAACGCTGAGGAAGAAGACCTGTCAGCTTGAAACGCGTCCATTGCTCTGTCCGTGGAGAGGTACATAAACTATGTGAAAAGGACATTTATTGTGTTCTGGCTGTTTTCTCAGTGCTGCAGATATTATGCTTTGCAGTGCTTTCTCTCACTGTTACACAAGTGTTTGTGTGTGTGTGTGTGTGTGTGTGTGTGTGTGTGTGTGTGTGTGTGTGTGTGTGTGTGTGTGTGTGTGTGTGTGTGTGTGTGTGTGTGTGTGTGCCTGCCTGCGTGCGTGCGTGCGTGCGTGCGTGCGTGCGTGCGTGCGTGCGTGTGTATCTATATACAGATGTGCCACTTCAAAACTTCACATGTCCTGCCATCGCCAAGACAGTACATTTTCAGGGGATTCCCAGGGCAATAAGAGGGACAAAGAAGGGCATTTAAAATGCTGAATTATTTTGATGATCACTGCTTTTATGATGCTAATTCATTTGAGCAACTGGTCAAATCACCTTTCGCCTCATAATGAGTCTGACACCTTATTCAACACACATTCTTTTGTTCTCATGTATATGGATGTCTGTTGAAGGGAAAAACGGGGGTGTGTAGTGACAACTTCTTTTCAGGGGCAAAACAGTGCATTTTAAGGGCAGAAAAGGGAGGAAAAAAATGCATTTTCAGGCCACTTTCAGGGAAAGAACAGTAACGTGTGAAGTTTTGAAGTGGCACATCTGTATATATATATATATATATATATATACACTTGTATACAGTACAAACAAATAAAGCTTTGGTTTTGAAGCTGCCTTCTACAGTATAGTTGATTATGTCTTATTACCTCTGGGTCTTCTTCAGATTCTTCAGTAGGATCAGAGCCTTGAGAGAGAGAGAGAGAGAGAGAGAGAGAGAGAGAGAGAGAGAGAGAGAGAGAGAGAGAGAGAGAGAGAGAGAGAGAGAGAGAGAGAGAGAGAGAGAGAGAGTGGGGGGGGGGGGGTGTTAGCGCAAGTCAAATGTGTTGCCACTATTTTCAACAAAATGAATGATAGTGACCCAAATTTGACAATCACAAAAACGTTCTGAGAGCATAATTACACTTTTACAAGAGATGTAATTACTTGGTCTTACAGATCGCTAAACGTATTCTCCAACTAGCCTGCCCCCAGGGTTGCAAACAACTCACTCCTTCAGTAAGCTGCATAACGTCTCTTGTGAGTGGAATCCTCCATGTGTTCACATCCCTGGTCCCCCACCTCTTTTAACTTATCTTATCTTAAAAATGGTTTTAAACTGCATATTTTGATATGTACCTTTTTGTATCATTGTCTGCTGTACTGCTGTTTGAGTAGAGATGTTTGAATGTTTTGGACCACAGTAGAAACCTTTTTTGTGATTATCCATTTGGCTTTTTTATTTTATAAAACACGTATAGTCAAAGTTATTTACAAGTTGCTCAGACGGTCAGATTGCAGTACATTGTACATTGCTACAGCTGTGCTAAGGCCCACAATAGGAGCCATGTTAAAATCATTAGTGGCATGAACAGGAGAACCAATTTGAGTAAATAACTTGTAAGCTGTTGCTGTACCCATGACGTAGTCTCAAATCAGTTATTAGCATGTATGTTAATGGTGCATCTTAGGGCGGATTCACACTATGGTCCCGGGTGCGCACCCTGGACCGCTTGGCTGATGTTGTGATAGTGTGAACGTTGCGTATCGTTCCCCGAAACGGATCACCGTACCGTACCCGAGACAGTCTCGGATCCGGATCATGCATATTCGAGTACGGAACAATGCAATGTGAAGCCATCCGTACCAACAGGAGGAAGTGGACTGCTAATCATATATCATTTATATATTTTTATAATGACACATTATTTTAGCTGGGTTATACCTTCTCATAGTTCTACTTGAATGTTGACAAGAAATAATAATCCCGCTAGTGTTTGAGTAGCGCGAGCCGTGAAAAATAATAAACAAAAAACACATGTGTAGCGAACGCGTATATAAGGATAAATATACTAAGGATTAGTCTGTGACGTCACTGCTAAAATACCAAGGATGCGTCTGTGACGCCAATATCATATTAACAGAGACAACGTTAAATTTCGAGGTTTCAAAGACCAGTGCACACACTGCTTTGGTTGTGTATTGTTGATCTGTTGTTATTATAACTCAAGACAACTTCAGGAACACAGTCAAACTTTATTATTCACTCTAGAGTGACTTTTCTTCTGTGAATGACATTCTCTCTCCCAAAGCCCCATAGTCCACAGCGCCCCCATGAGGCACATATTTACCATTACTGTTAAATGAAATGGTCGAGTCTTGGCCAGTGTGAATGCTGGCCAGCTGGGAGAAGCCAAGCGTACTCGGGAACGGTTTGATTCAAACAGACCCAGTCTGAATCCGCCCTTAGCAGACTCAGGGATGCTACATGTTGTCAGAATGGCATTGTGTCAAGTGACTGCAATTAAAACAATTTGAAAGAACACTTGTCTAAACCTAAATGAAATGTCTACATTTAGAGTCAACCAACTTTAAACAGCACTCACTTGGACCAGATTCAGGCTCTCTTTTGGTTTCTGCTGCAAGAAATAAAACAGTGTTACAATTAAATTAAAACACAAGCACGTGAGATAATATGGATTATTGTCTAAGTTGGAAGCAAATTGTTACGGTGGGTTTACTTCCTCTGAGCCGAATGTTTCTTTTTTTAAACTCCCATTTCATTTTCTATGGAGCAAAATTGCTGTGCAAATGATCGTGGGATTGGGAGCCACACAGAGAAGGCATGGGAAGCTTGAAGAGGCATTAAAAATACAAATTCTTCTCAACTTTATGCAAATCGGAAGCATTCTTAGCCGGCCAGCAGCCAATCACCACTTCAGATAGACTGTTGAATAGAACGTTGCAATTATTCATTTTAATCTTAGCAGTTGTAGGTGTGAAATGAATCAAGATTGTGTGACTACATGGTCTATTTCTAAACTAAAATGTATATAATTTACAGACGAGCTGTAAAGAATGCACAGAAAGTCTCTGTGTATCTCCTGCCTGCCTGTGAACGGAATGACTGCTGCAATGACACCAACATCTGTCTGGAAAGCCCTGCTGTTTGCTGGATTCCAATGGTGATATATTAATACATCTGCATTCAAGAGAATACAAACATGATGCACTTGCAGTATGAATAAACAAAACCGTTTTTGTCATATTTTCACTACTGTGCATTTGACATAGGCTACAGCAGCCTACTGTAACCTCTACATTGTAAATATAATCTTATAATAACATGGTAATTTACTATTAACTGTGGAGCTGTAAGTTTGTACTTTCTTCTTTTCAGACATATTCATCTATTAGTCTATTATATCAGCCGTCCCCAGCAGCAGTGCTAGAAGGCTGGCAGGAGAAACACAGAGGCTCTATGTCCATCTATTAAAGCTTGATACTACTACAATCTATACATTTTAGTCATAAAATAGACCTCGCAGTTGCTCAATCTTACACACACTTTGTAATCCAAATTCAATACTTTACATACAGCAGTCTATTTCTCGAGTGCAACACACCCATTAAGCGCAACAACTGTGACATCAGTGTTGAGTGTTACACAGTTACAGTCATTCGCGGGAAGTCAGATACGTTTGTTTTACATCGTAAAAGTACAAATCATAGGTGATGAAAGTGTTGACTTTTGAGTCCAGGATTGATTGATGGATTTATTGATTGATTGATTGAGAATCTATCAGTGACTATCAACCCTAAAACTTAGATCAGATCACCAAAGTATAGAGATACAGTACAGTACTCTTATCTTCCACAGGTCCACGTTTTTTCAGCAGGTTGCACGGGTTCCATACATCAGTGCTAATGGTCCCCTCACATGGCTGCTCCTGTAGTAGCAATTTACAATGCAAGGCATTTAGCAGACGCTTTTAATCCAGGGTGATTTACATTAAGCAAGGTAAACACGAGGTAATACGTCAAATGCATAGAGACAGTGTAGTGCCTCAGTAATCTAGGACCATAAACCAAGAACCTAGCATCAGTCTAAACATTATAATATCAAAAAATAAATAATCTGTACTTTGAAACTATACAAACTATAGGATGCCAAATTAACCTGACATCTGTCTACATAACATGCTATTTAAATTGGAATTTTAAATACATTTGCATAAGCCTACAAGATCGTCAAGGCTAGGTCAAGTTCTACAGGCACTAAAGTGGCGTCTGAAGAGGTGAGTCTTCAGATTACGGCAGAAGATTGGGAGTAATAGTCTGCAGTTCTAACTGCAATTAAGAGTTCATTCCACAGTGTGGGCGCCAGAAGGGAGGAGGGTCTGGGACGTGTGGAGCGTTGTCCAGGATGTTTTAGAGAAGGTTCTGACATCAACAGTCCCTGTGTTAACTGATCTGAGTGATTTAGGTTTTCACTGTGTCAGCATGTCATTCAATGTGTGTTCATATGTATTGCATCACATTCTTTTCATTGCTGTGCGTCTTCCATTGTTCTGCCCTGTGATGGGGTCCTTATGTCTCTTATCATGTTCATGTAATAAGAGTGTATTCAGGCTCTGCATCAGGGGTTTTATGATCTCAGACTGTGTGTCATGTTTGCAGAGAGCAGGGCTTTCCTTTACATGTTAAGGATGCAAACTATTAGAATCACATACCTAACCATGATATAGTCTATAATAGATACAACTAAATAACCTACAGTATGAGCAGAGTAAAATAACATAAAAAAGAAAAGATAATATTACATAAAAATCATTATAATAGTATTGATATTGTATCGTTGCAGATATATCAATAGGCCGCGTAACCTTGTCCAGATCAATAGTATCAGTAACCTTTCTCTCAATAGGCGAGCAAGCAGTGAGAGAGGCAGCTGCTCTAGGTCTATATTTTAATATTGTCTCTTCAAATGTCCAATTACACGTGAGTCATGATGTCTCACTTGTTCTCGATCAGGTTCTAGTATTTCAAACAATCAGTACATTTGTGATTATGTTGTAGAGGAGCTGGTCTTACTCACAATGTCCATGTTTGAAGGATCATCAGAGGAGGGTCTAGGAATACACACACACACACACACACACACACACACACACACACACACACACACACACACACACACACACACACACACACACACACACACACACACACACACACACACACACACACACACACACACACACACACGCGCGAGATAAACAAGTAAGGTACACAAAAGTAAGAGCAATGGTGTTGAGTAACTAAGTACATTTACTCAAGGACTGTACAGTTTTTAGGTATTTTGACTTTACTGGAGAATTTCCAATTACTTTGTAAATATAAATCATTATATATATGAATCAAAATGAAAACAAAGATAGACATGTTGGATGTAATTAATTAACCTTTGGAACAAAAACCACACACACACACACACCCACACACACACACACACACACACACACACACACACACACACACACACACACACACACACACACACACACACACACACACACACACACACACACACACACACACACACACACACACACACACACACACACACACACACACACCCCACTGAAGTCAAGGCACAGACTACTGTGTTGTTGACAGACAACGGATGCACGCTTATGAGAAACAACAAAAATAAAACCGGGCAAAACAGTTGCATGCATTAGCGCAAGATGAGGATAAAGGAAACATTCAGTCTAAATGTCCAGTTTGCTAATTCTCGCCTACTAGTACTACTTTTTTATTTGAAACTTTAAATTTCTCTAAATATTATAAACTTTCAGGACAGCCTAAGTACAAATATCATTAATGAAAAGGCTACTATAGGCTACAGTGAAGTCAGAATGACTTCCATCCTCCCCCTTGCGCTTCAACAATATGGGATAGGGCAGTTTGCGACGGAGTCAGGTTAAAGTGCCGACACATCAATCAAAAAAACACTGGTCACATGAGAGCAAATTGACAATTCTGATTGGCTCCTTTTGAACGCTGATGTGTGAGAGTATCTGCCACCTTTTTCCTTTGCTTTGCAAAATCTTAATTTCACATCCACAATCTTGGCTAGTTTAAAAGTTTCTTAAAATTAATCAGGAGTTTCCATATAGATAACGGAGTGGTGTAATACTAATCCTATTATGCATGTATTAATCCTTTATAAATCTAAGAATCCATTAATCTCATATTGCTCTATACAGGACAACTTTTAGCTGTCTGGTAGCTCAGTCGGAGGAGTTTAGCCTTTGAACCATAAGTACTTGGGTTCGATCCCGGGCACTACCAGCTCAGCGTGTGAGTAGGGTGTGTAAAATGGTTTGATAAATACTGGGAGCTGATGGTAGGTGTAGCGCTCAGGGACTCCCGCATTCTCAGCTGATACCCTATAGCTAAAACCCTCCGACCTACTTATTAATTACACAGTTTTTGTCATTAACGTAATCAAAGATTTTAAGCCGAGTGAAAATATTTTTTTATTAAAGGAGACAATGTAGATGTACTGTAATAATGCACTCTTAAAGGTCACCTCAAATGCACTTAAGCAAACATAAAAACAACTACAACGGCATCATGATAATGCTGGATAATGAATATCCTGGGTTAACAAAGAAAGAAGAAAAATATTGCTATTTGTTAGAATTAGTTAGTGAAGTTCTTGGAAATAGAAAGACAATAAGTGATAATGATATTACACTGAAAGCATTGTGGCCTGCTTGACCTAAAAATGAATTAAAATGACAATTACTTCAACTCTATGAGAAGATCATTCTCATGTTCCTCAAGAGCTTGTAGGAAAATGTCTTTGGCTCTTTTGGATTGCAGGAGTGAATAGAGAGCCCTCATCTTATCCTCATTGGTGCGTTCTGCATTCACAGTATTGAGGCCCTCTTGGTTGATGACGTCCTCATCAAGGAGATGATCCAGGCTTTGAGCTGGGTCACTTTACTGATCAGTGTCTTCCGGTGTTGGTCAACGAAGTGTTTCTCTGAAGGAAAGGGGAATGAACAATGAGTTGTGGGTGACGTTCTCTGGGTGAAACATATTTAAGTGTGTGTGTGTGTGTGTGTGTGTGTGTGTGTGTGTGTGTGTGTGTGTGTGTGTGTGTGTGTGTGTGTGTGTGTGTGTGTGTGTGTGTGTGTGTGTGTGTGTGTGCGCGTGCGTGCGTGCGTGCGTGCGTACAGTAAATGAATGAATAGTGTATATATATATTTATATATATTTCTACTTTTGTTACTTTGGTACATTTTGCTACCAATACTTTTGTACTTTTACTTATAACAGAGTATTTCATTGCAGTATTGATACTTTTACTCTTTTTAGTAAACAATTTGAATACTTTTTCCACCACTGCATATGACATAGATGTACAGTAGACAGCTGTAGACACTGTTCAGATATGCTCACCTTTAGCAGCTCTCCTTGTCTGTGGCGGACCAGCATCTGTGGATTCATAAGCATAATGTAACCAGCGGTGTAGCCAAATTATTATTTTTTTGCTGAGGACACACTGTGATTGTTCCCTCCCATGCCCGTGGTCGCAGATTGACATAACCTATTAAATAGGCCTATACACTATTAATCCACAATGTGTATTGACAGAATTATTATTCTATTTACTTGCATAATGGGGATACTTAGGCTATAGCGTTGTCAAATGTCGGCTACAGTACAAAAGAATTATCCATTTATCTTGAATAATAACGGTAAATTGAGTGCATTCATCCACTGTGTGTTTTCCAAATGTTCATATCCTTGGACTGCTTCAGAAGATATGAAAGCTATGCCTCCTTTAAAAGTATCCTACAGTAGCCTACTTAACAGCAACACACTGGACCTTTGATGTGCTGTTATTCACTCAGCAGCTTTTGTCAGATGGTCGTCAAATGGTTGTTTTTAGATCGATACGTTTGATCGCGACGCAAGGTTAGGGATGGCGTTGTGAGACCCTGGTCTCGCGGCGGGCATTCCTAAGTGTGAAACGCCCCGAGGCCAACGGCCAATAGGCTCTATGCACAGCAGCCATATTATCACTTCCTTCACAGGTGTTACCAATGATACTAATGAACGCTCTGTTCCATTTAGTGTAGCACAGTGGTTTCCACGACCCCCATAACTCTGAGAGTGTACAAATGGAACCAAATGGACCCTTACGGGTCCATTTGGTTCCATTTGTACACTCTCAGAGTTACACACCCGTAAGGCGCCTTTTGGAAGCCATGAATTAAATACAAATGTAATTATATTATTAATATATATATCTGTCTAAAAGATGCAAATTCAAAAACACCTCCTTATGAGGGGAATAGAAATGAGAAAGATGAATTATTTCTCCTCTGAGACTGGTAAACTATCAGGACATGTGCTCCTGCAGAGACTAGCGACACTCAGGAAGCTGTCAGAGTCAGTGAAAACTAAACTACTTGTGATTACTCTTACTATTGAAAATAATAAAGCCCCTAATTAAGGAGCAAGTAGAGAAATCAGACCTTCAAGATAAAGAGAAGCTTGAAGTTGTTATAAGTACTGTGACTAGATTTAAGGTGTATATAATGACATAGAACAGTGTGTCTAGAATGTTCCATGTATATAGACGTATATTATGGCCCATGCCAGGCCTAGTATGGCAAAGTTCTCCCGGGTATTCCTACTGGAATATTGACGGGACAAAATGCACTCACCAAGGTGCCCCTAGAGCAAGCCTATCTAGTGGTCACCAAGGTGCACAAAGGTTTAGGTCAGGTTGGACATAGGATCCATAGGTGTTGGATTTAAGCCTAGTTCACACGCCTACACCTTAACACACTACAACACAAGTGGGATCAGGGTGTCAGCATGTGTATGACGGGGGGATGGGTTTAAGGAGGTCACGTCTGAATAATACAGTGCAAAGGCACAAGTGAGAGAACACTTTAGTGCAGACATTACAAATGTTTAAAAAATTGTTGAGATGAACCACTAATACTAATTCAATTGAATTCGTTATAAATAAATAAAAGGTAAAGTGTGAACTGAATAGATAAATAATAAAGATAATTTTGGACCAACACACTCTAGGAAAATTAGGAAAATGGTCTGAAATAGCATCCCCTCATCCCATCTCATCTGAAGCTGACACCTGTGAACACCGTTTATATACCTCACAAAGCCGTGTGGATTCTTTTTACTTCCCGAGGGACAAGAATAGGGAGAGGCTAGATGCCTCAATAGGGTGCAAGCAGAGGAATAGTAATAGACTATTTAGGAAAAAAAACAAAAACAACAATGGTGTAATCTGACCCTGTAAGCTGGCTTCATATGAGCCAGAGAGGGAGAGATAAATGTAGACGTTTAAGACAACGTCACTCATGTTATCTTAGCTATATGTATGATTGGTTTGCAGTGAGTAACCATACATGAGGAAAATTATAATAATTGGAAGACCTATCTCGTTCTATTGTTGGCTTAGTAAATTCTAAGCCCCTTGAGTTGTTTAGAAATTGTTTATGTGTATGTTATATAAGACGTTGTTCAGGAAGAATATATGATTTATGAGCAAATAAAGGGAAGCTTTTAATCTTCCAAAAAGCCTCATTTTCTGAGTTAGTGTTATAAAGATAAATAGACTAGGGGTTTCTTTTGAAGGACACCATCACGCCCTCGGTGAGTATGAGAATTCCACACCACGGCAACATACATACACATTCAATTCACACCCCATACACGTGGAGATTTGTAACTGATGCAAAGTTTGATGCCAACGTTTGATGCAATGCTGTGCGGAGTAACATATTGAGTAAGGTTTATTGGAGTGCAATGTTTGGTATGCAATGAATTGTGAGCATTGAGTTGTTTTGCAATGACGGTGTGCTATGATGATGTGCTGTGGGTTGGCATGGTGGCGTAAAGAGTGATATGGTTTGCATGTGTTGGCTCATTATCTAACTATGACTAGACAACATCCCATTGCCTACTAGTGGTAGGCAATGGGATGTTGTGGGTTTGTATAACACATGAGCTTCAGTGCATTTCTCTAGTCACAGGAGTAAGACAGGTTGTTTCAGTGGAGTCTCTTAACTGAGTGAAGGTCAAGTTGATATTTCTGTTGAAGCGGGCCAGTAAGTTTAGGGGGCCCCTCTGCCTCCTGCCTTTCTTATAACTGTGATATCCTCAGATCCATAGTTTGTCTTAAGTCGGGGACTGGATATTATGGTAGGGGATTAAGTTATTAAAGGGCTTACAGATGGTGACCAGACTTAGACTAAAAATTTGCCGCAGATTCCCTGAAGGCCACGGGCCTGCTAACACAGTCGAATTTGTGCTGAAATCACCACGGCGGAGAACAGGTTGTTCTTCCGTCGCTGCAAGTAAATATACAGTTTCACGCTTCTTTATGTTGCTTGTTTAAAAGGTCCCTGAGCCCGGGGACCTCCTATCTGCATTGAATGCCGCTCCAGTCGTGGTCTGGAACGGTTGTTAGCTGTATAGACAATCAGGCTCTCAAATGAGTGAAAAGTCAGACAGGCAACTTCAACCACACACACACACACACACACACACACACACACACACACACACACACACACACACACACACACACACACACACACACACACACACACACACACACACACACACACACACACACACACACACACACACACACACACACACACACACACTCTACGCTAACTGTTCACCTACTTTTGTCCGGAAACAGCGTCAGGAGATCATTCCTGGGGATCTTCTTCAGAACTTTCAGCATGACCTCGTTTCCATGTCTGGGCCTGGGTACGTCTTCATGATCAGACTGGTGGTGATCGTTCTGGTAGCTTCTTCCATATCGCCCTCCGGGATCGGATCGATGCCTGCGATATGAACTCTCTGCAGATTCCACTTGAATGTTTCAAACTCATCTTTTGACAGCGCCTTCAGAGCTTTCAAGATACTGTCGTCCATGGTTGATTCCTGGTACAAACAGAGGATACTAAAATCAGCTTGATTATCTTAACCGCTTTAACTCTGGGGTCCCCATTTTGGGAATGTCATCATTTAAAAAAGATTCAAAATTCAAAACATTGAAAAACATAACTGTGACAATAGCAGATCTACAAGCTCACAACGTGTCACATTCCATGAGCTTGTAGATCATCTATTCATCATATGACAACGTATACGGGGTTAAGTGGTTAATGCTTTGGTTGTTAAGAGACTGAACACAAGTTTTAGTTGACGTTATGTACATCAGGGAATACACATTAATGTAGGGGACAACCGGGACGTAAAATTCGTCACATCCGGTGACGTCACCCTCTTCGTCTTTGGGCAAAAACATCAGAGATGATTTTTTTCCCAGTTCTGATCAAGATTGGCAGAGTTGAAGCCACTTTTGTGTATTTCCACATTGTGAAGTAAGGGACGGAGGGACGAACGGCGGAGGGACGAACGGCTCATGTGTTGGCACAAAGTTGAGAAAGTTGAGGAATGGACAGAGGCGACATTAACATGATACATTTGACTATCAGCATGGTCATTTGCTCGTAGGATTCTACTGAAGCATCAATGAGCGTTAGATGCCAGAAATGTAACTTATGTGCTTGTTATTGGACATTTTATCTGACCAAGCCGTCCGCCTCTATGTATGCACCGTTCGTCCGGACTGGTGGCCGTTTGTGGAAGTGGCGCGACGTCACTTTACTTACCGATTGGGTTTGACTCGTTTCACTAAAATAAAACGGAATGCGGGTAATGGGAGAGGACAACTGTCTCTTGTTCACAAAAAAGTATGGTTACATGACATTAATTAATCACTGTGCAGGGAGGGAAATAAAAAAGGGTGCGCCGTTTGTCCCCGCCCTCCCCTACATGTCTACATTCAATGGTTCTAAAATCTATTTGAACTAATTTAATCTATTTACATATAGATATGGAGACCGGGGACGAAAGTAACACTTTTTGTATTTCATAATCCCTTCATAATTCACAGACTACTTGAAATATCCTAGTCGTCTTTTGCTATAAGAAACATATATATGTGCCCAAATGAATAATACCATTTTTAAGCTTTCACTAATAAGGACAAGACTAAAATACTAATTTGAATGCAATGAGTCACAGTGTTACGATTTGGACCCCAGGAAGAATAGTCTTCACTGTGGTGAGGACTAATGGGGATCCGTAATAAACTAAACTAAACGATTGCCCCTGTGACGGGGGCAGTTGTAACAGTGGTTGGGGGCAATTGTAACACTGTAAAAATAAGTCATATTAACACACTTAATCTCAAATAAAAGCACATCACTAAGTAATAAGTATTTGTTATAATTTAACATTTATACTTACAAATGTTTTATATACATAATTACAATTATTTTGTATTTTTATTCAAATTATTTATTTTTCAATTTTGTTTTTTCACATGTATGTTATTTTTTTGTTATTTAAATGTATTTTTTACTTTGAAATGTAGTGACATTTAGTGAAATATGTTCATTTACTAACATAAAAGTATGTAATCCCAGACACAAAATCTGCTTTCATTGAAAACACATTGTTACAATTGACCCCGGTCACTTTGTTACAATTGCCCCCGATGGGTCAACCATGATAAAATCCCATATTCTAGCTAGAAACACCAATACTAGCATAGGCTGCTGATGTTAATTTGTGACCAATAACATAGAGATACAATTAATCTAAGTTTAAATCAGCTGACCTCTTATCTTTAGACAGCAGAAAGAAAATACCGTACTCAAAAATGCGTCAAATGCATAGAGACAGTGTAGTGCCTCAGTAATCTAGGACCATAAACCAAGAACCTAGCATCAGTCTAAACATTATAATATCAAAAAATAAATAATCTGTACTTTGAAACTATACAAACTATAGGATGCCAAATTAACCTGACATCTGTCTACATAACATGCTATTTAAATTGGAATTTTAAATACATTTGCATAAGCCTACAAGATCGTCAAGGCTAGGTCAAGTTCTACAGGCACTAAGGTGGCGTCTGAAGAGGTGAGTCTTCAGATTACGGCAGAAGATTGGGAGTAATAGTCTGCAGTTCTAACTGCAATTAGGAGTTCATTCCACACTGTGGGCGCCAGAAGGGAGGAGGGTCTGGGACGTGTGGAGCGTTGTCCAGGATGTTTTAGAGAAGGTTCTGACATCAACAGTCCCTGTGCTGATCTGAGTGATTTAGGTTTTCACTGTGTCAGCATGTCATTCAATGTGTGTTCATATGTATTGCATCACATTCTTTTCATTGCTGTGCGTCTTCCATTGTTCTGCCCTGTGATGGGGTCCTTATGTCTCTTATCATGTTCATGTAATAAGAGTGTATTCAGGCTCTGCATCAGGGGTTTTATGATCTCAGAGTGTGTGTCATGTTTGCAGAGAGCAGGGCTTTCCTTTACATGTTAAGGATGCAAACTATTAGAATCACATACCTAACCATGATATAGTCTATAATAGATACAACTAAATAACCTACAGTATGAGCAGAGTAAAATAACATAAAAAAGAAAAGATAATATTACATAAAAATCATTATAATAGTATTGATATTGTATCGTTGCAGATATATCAATAGGCCGCGTAACCTTGTCCAGATCAATATTATCAGTAACCTTTCTCTCAATAGGCGAGCAAGCAGTGAGAGAGGCAGCTGCTCTAGGTCTATATTTTAATATTGTCTCTTCAAATGTCCAATTACACGTGAGTCATGATGTCTCACTTGTTCTCGATCAGGTTCTAGTACTTTCAAACAATCAGTACATTTGTGATTATGTTGTAGAGGAGCTGGTCTTACTCACAATGTCCATGTTTGAAGGATCATCAGAGGAGGGTCTAGAAATACACACACACACACACACACACACACACACACACACACACACACACACACGCGCGAGATAAACAAGTAAGGTACACAAAAGTAAGAGCAATGGTGTTGATTAACTAAGTACATTTACTCAAGGACTGTACAGTTTTTAGGTATTTTGACTTTACTGGAGAATTTCCAATTACTTTGCAAATATAAATTATATTATATATAAAACATACATTAACCACTTCAGCCCTATTTTATACCTAGGCTATTTGAAAATAGCCGATCTACAAGCTGACGAGTTTCTGTTTAAAATAATGTTTTATACAAATCGGGTTTGGGTAACAAAGCTGCAGGTCCCTTTCACAACGAGTCTTACTTTTTGGACCTGTGCAGACCTCCATTCTTTAATACTCAAATCAAATCTAACTTGATTTGTGAAGCACGTTTAAAACAACCATGGTTGACCAAAGTTAAAGTCAAAAATCAAAAGAGCAAAAAGGTGCAAGAACACGACAGAAAACATTATACAGATAAAAGACAAAGCATGATTACAGCATCAGTACACATCAGAAGGTCAATTAAACGCCAGGGAGAAAAGATGAGTCTTAACTGAGGATTTTGAAAACGTCCTTGGACTCAAGAATAATTGTTCTGTAATTGTTTGTCATATATTTTGCATATTTTAACATTGAGTCCTATTGTCTATTGTCTATGTCCATGATTGTCTATTGTACAACATTTGTCAAAATAAAAATAATAATTAATAATTATTATTACCATTATTATTACCCTGATAATAATAATGTCGTTATTATTATTAATATTAATCATTATTGTTGTTACATTTATTATTATTATTGCTTTTTTCGTTCTACTCACTCTTCAGAAGTTCAACGTCCGTCTTCTGTCTGTCTCTCTGTTTATTCTTTCTTCAGTATGTCTCTTCTCTTGTATATAATTTTACCGTCGCTTAATTTATCAACTTTTAAAGAGAAAACAAAAAAGACATTTTTGCAGAAAAGCAACAACATGTACACCTGTAGCTCAGAATGAAGGGACAGTAAGTGGGGTGAAAAAGTGCAATCTCTTAAAAAGAGTAAAACAGGGAGGTACCACTTCAGATCACATGTTCTGTATGTGTGTGTGTGGGTGTGTTTTTCTTTCCCTGTCAGTCATGGAGGGGGTGGGGTTGTTGCTGGAAAATGATATATCTATTTACCCTGGGGTGTTTGTGTCACTGTATTATGTATACTAAACCATACCCGGTCGACGCATCCGTGGGGGGATATGCGCACATGATCTGGCAACCCGGGAGGCGACATTCTTTCACACATAAATGCTAATAAGAAGCTGAGATTTGATGAAATTGAAAAACGGGCTTCACAGTTAAGTTCAGATGGTAATGGTCAATGGCTGTGTGCAAAATCAGAGCAATTGCTCCAGCCACTGAGGAGAACCGGCTGACAGCTTCACCACTACAGAGGTTACTAGAATTATAGTAGCATAGGTGAAATGTGTCTTCTAAATAGGACCTTGCATTTGATGGGGAAACACCCCACAGGTTTATGTGATAATTGTCAAGAGGAAGAGACTGTCGAACATGCTATGATGCATTGTAGGTTATATCAAGCCGAAAGAGAGGCCATGATTGAAGAGCTGAGGGAGGTGGGAATTGAAGAAATAACGTTTGAAAGGGTAGTGGGGGCAGCAGAGGACAACTCAGGCAGAGGCACAGTGGTGAAATTTATTAAAGAAACAGGACTGTGGGATAGAATTTAGTTAATCATGGATGAACAGAAGAGGGCGGTAATGCAACTATAAGGATGCCAACCGCCACAAAACACCATAAAGAAGAAGAAGAAGAAATGTGTCTTCTGCATTGTAGCCATCATAGAAGCAGTGAGCAGCATTAGTGCAGCACTTGGGGAGCAGTTAGTGTCTTGCTTAGGGACACTTCAACACATTGCTGAGGCTTGGAATCACTTCTTCTTCTTCCCCCATTTCTCCTGTTTCATTTCTTTCGCAAGAAAATATGGCCTGAGTCCAAATGGTGCTTTTTGTCCCGCCTCACACTAGTCGGGCTCTAGCTCCCTGCTGGAGGTGGTCTCTCTCTCTCTCTCTCTCTCTGTGGAGGTGTCAGAGCGAGGCTCGCCTGTCTGGGAGAGGACTAGCGCTCTGGGGGCAATGGTGGAGAAAGTACTACATTGTTTTTACTTAAGTAAAAGTATCAATACTGCAATGTAGGAATACTCTATTATAAGTAAAAGTCAGAAATTCTAAATCGACTTGAACAAAAGTATTGGTATAAAAATGTACTTAAAGTAGCCTGCCAAAGAAGAAAGTACTCATTATGCAGAATGTCCCATTTCACAAGTTTTCAAATGTATCCACCTGTTTCTTGGCTGTGTGTTTTCCACTTCCTGTCGGATTTCATTGGATATCATTAGTCATCTGACCGGTTTCATTGGATTTTATTGGATCAAAAGACAGGAAGTGGAACACAGTGAAAAGCCTAGGAAACAGGTTGATAAAATGTAAACAAATCTTTTGAAAATAGTCGATCTACAAGCTCACAATGCGACGCATCGCAACACATTGTGAGCTTGTAGATCTGCTATTTTTAAATGGCACAGTACTTGAGTAAATGTACTTAGTTACTTTACACCACTGCTTGCAAGTTTTGCATTTGTTCACCAGATTATAAATTAGGATCTGGTGATATGACAGGATAATATGCTCATGCCTCATACAGCATCAACAGCTGACATAGAAAACAAACCATTCCCTCCGTTCAGATGATGTTTGTACATCTATGTGTGGCCAGCAGCGCAGACACACCCCAGGGAGAGGAAGAAAGAAATAGGATTTCAGGGGAAGGCACATTCGAGTTTCACAGTCCATTGCTTTTAGAGGTGATAAACACTAATAATCTACCCACAGTACCACTAGACAGCAAGGGTCAATCACATAGGTCGGCAACCTTTTTGACATGAAGTGCCAAGTTCACATTTTTTTGACAGTCAGTGTGCCACATCAACATTAAGTTTCATTATGACACCACATAAAACATTGTCACAATCCGTGACATGTTCTTTTTCCCTGTTGTGTTTTCATGTATTGATATAAAAATATTTGAGAACCACTGGTTAGAATAATTTGAAAATTGTAAAGCAAGCCCAAATAATCCACTACACTTTAGAAAAAGTCTAAAAAAAACACAACCACCAATATTTACAAGCAACTTCACAGAAAAATATGCCCAAAGTCGCTTAGACATGGCAACACTGGTTTCTGGCTCTGCAGTATTGCGTACTTTGCACTCTTAAATAGCTCAATAAACTTATACGCCGGTGTACACATCGAAATGCAACACAGCAGAAAACAATGTTTGATATGTCTTCTATTTTCCAGAAGCAGTTACTTTACGAAGGTTTCAGTCATTCAGAAATATATTCTGCATGTCTCTGCGCAAACATAATCTGAACAGAGAGAATGTTCTGTTTTCTATGTCAGCTGTTGATGCAGTATTAGCATATTATAGTATCATATCACCAGATCCTAATTTATAATCTGGTGAACAAATGCAAAACTTGCAAGTATAGGGGCAGACATATAGCTGAATGGTTAGAGAGCCCACCTGAGAAGAAGCCAAATGTTCCAGGCCTCAGCAATGTGTTGAAGCGTCGCTGAGCAAGACACTAAACCCCTAACTGCTCCCCGAGCTCCTAGGATGGGTACAATGCAGAGGACACATTTCACCTATATGCAAATATACTGTGACAAAGGGTAGGTAGGTAGATAGATATACATTTCGAGAAACAACCGTGCCCCCTCCATGACGTGGCTGTCTGCCTTGTTACTAACACACACGGTATCCAATGGGCATAGACAGACAGACAGACAGACAGACAGACAGACAGACATGAAAGCACACCAGCAGAGTGTCTCATTTGGCCTCCTGGCAGCATGCATTTAAAGTTGGAATTTGATCAGTCCATCGGTTTGCAAGATTAGCTGAGGACAGACATACAGACACACTCAAGTCCCTTTCTAGTTTTGCTCCAAAGGACACAAGGACGCAACTCAATGTTCCAAACTCAATCAACTTTTTATTTTACAACTCTGTTTTTCACATTGGTTGGCTTCTTTTGTTGATTGGTCTGGTCAGTTAGTAGTTTAGGTTGTAAACCTTTAACACAGAGAAACATAAAGATTAGCAACATTGCCATTCTAAAACAAATCAACTCAACTCATTTTTTAAACAACTTTGTGTTTTCAAACAAGTTTTAAACCAATAAAGTTTCTAACAATTAGAGTTTTAAACAATAAAGTTTCAAACAGGTTTTAAAACAATACATGTCTTAAAACAATAAATGTTTTAAAACAATAAACATCTAAAAACAATAAATATTCCAAACAATTAAATGTTTTAAAACAATAACATCTAAAAACAATAAATGTTCCAAACAATTAAATGTTTTAAAACAATATATGTTTAAAAACAATTAATGTTCCAAACAATTAAAGCCCTTAGACCAAACAACCAGTGTCTTATATAAATAACATATAAAGACACATCTTCAGAAAAATAGCTGATCCACAAGCTTGCATTTTAAACCTTTTTTAACATGGCAAATTTATGAACTCTACATTTTAGTAGTTTTAAATCAAATAAACAGCATTTTAGCTTTGTAACATTGTATTCTTTTGTATTTTATACTTTTCAAACAAAACGAGGTCAATGCTACAATGCTCCTTGCAATGTGTTCCTTAATTTCGCAGTTAAACAAGTCACATTAAGCCAAATTACAAAACGTTAAACAGCAACTCAAAAACAAAGTAAAATAAAACATTCTACCGACCATTGGCGTCTTTGGGCTTAACTCTCTGGTTGGAAACTTGAAGTGTCTTCTCTCCTTCTCCCTGGAGTTGGTTTGTTTGAGTGAGCACCTCTGTTCCTTTTCAGGTGCTCCCAATCTGTTGATGAGCAGCCATTTTGCTACTGCCCTCTGGGAATTGTAGTGCTGTTTGACTAGAGGTGTAGTTTTTTTTGACCATATAAGGAAGAGGGTTGGCAATGAAGCTCTGCTTCTGAGTCAAAGCTCCAGTTTGGACTTGAACACACACACACACACACACACACACACACACACACACACACACACACACACACACACACACACACACACACACACACACACACACACACACACACACACACACACACACACACACACACACACACACACACACACACACACAGATTTGTTCTAAAGCTTTTACCTGCTTGTTAAACATAAAGGCAGAATCAAACATCCCACCAAGGTGTTTCACATTGGGTTTAACAAGCGTGGACAGGTTCCCAAGACCGTTGGTATTCCCTGTGATAGAGTGACTGTGAGGGAGGCACAGGACAACATCAACTTCATTCAGCTGTATAAAGCTGTGTGCCTACAGCACGACCACAAAGTTATGGAATAGCCTAACCCCATCCCTCAAAAAATGCAGTTCGCTAGGCTCCTTTAAAACAGCCCTAAAAACTCATCTTTCTGGAGGCTATAAGAGGAGGTAATAGTTTTACTTTTCTTTTGCCTAATAAAAATTTCAATCAATCAATCAAAACCATCATGCAACACTTTGACGTCCTCAAGGCAGGTTATGAGCCTGACTGCAGAGAGGACTGGTTGTTGGTTTTAGTGGAGATAAAACTGTAAATCTTACCATATCGTCTAATCAATCATCAGGTATTTGTTTTGATTGTACTTCTTTTCTTTCTTTCCTTTTCCTTTATTCAGGGAAGCCCATTGAGAGCAAGCTCTCTTTTTCAAGGACGCCCTGATAAAAAAAACTGCCATTGCGTGTGTGTGTGTGTGTGTGTGTGTGTGTGTGTGTGTGTGTGTGTGTGTGTGTGTGTGTGTGTGTGTGTGTGTGTGTGTGTGTGTGTGCGCGCGCGCGCGTGTGCGTGTGTGTGTGTGTGTGTGTGTCAGAAGAGAAATTAGATGCTTGCCCGGGACCCAAACTGTGTGTGTAATGAGACATGTGTAAAGGGACATTTTGTACAAAAATAGCACACACTTTATTGGTAGATACAGTATACATGCATTCTAGTGGTAAAAATACCAGGGCGTAAGGTCAGTATAAGGCCAGATTACTTTGGTGACATTGTGAGCTTGTAGATCTGCTATTTTCAAAGTATTTTTAAACATTTTGATAACGTGTGAAACGGGACATTTTGCATAACGAGTACTTTTACTTTTTAATTTAAGTACTCTTAAGTAGAGAGAGAGAGAGAGAGAGAGAGAGAGAGAGAGAGAGAGAGAGAGAGAGAGAGAGAGAGAGAGAGAGAGAGAGAGAGAGAGTTTGTCGTTTATCGTTTGTCAAATAAATATACACCTTTTCGTCCGACTCCAGTCAAAACTTCAGAAAACCTGCTGGCTTGCAGCTGCACGTAATGTGAAGCTGTTGCATTTGACCAATGAAATGAATGAATTCCTAATTTATGCAAGTGAAAACAGAACTACAAGCTCACAGCACGTGTGGATGCAATGAGTTGTGAGTTTATAGATCAGATATTTTCAGCCCCACCTACCAGGTTTATTGACCGATGCTTAATTTATGGACGTAACATAACAGATCTACAAGTTAACAACGCATCTCTCCCTTGAGCATTGCAGCTTGAAGATCTGTTGTGTTTGTTGATCACACAACTCCCAAAGTCCCCGCCTGCTTTCTTTTTTCTTTCCTATACCTCTGGATACCTACGGTATCCAATGGGCAGCAGTTTGAAGAGGTCATCGATCTGGGAACCTTCACCTAGGCATAAATAGTTGAATGCAACCAGTGGTGTGTTCTAGGTTTTTTCGGAGGGCATAGGCTACGATAATTATTCCCTCCCACACGCACGGCAGGTGCACGTGCACGCGCACATGCATGCGCGGGAATGCAATAACCGCTCTATTGTTAAGTAGATAATGTACACATTATAACCTTCGAAACTCCAGCGGCCAGCGGTCATTATCACCTCATGACAATTAGTCACACATAAGCCTTCACCTCAGACGCCACATTATCACATGAAAAAGGCTGTTTGAACTGAAGTCTACATTCTTGCTGCCCTCTACCACCCCCTCTTCCTGCTTACATTTTGTATTTTGGTTATAATGTGTACATAATCTATCCTAAATATTCACAATATTTGTTTTAAATAATTAGTTTGAATGATTTTGGTGACTCGTAAAGTGTCAGAATGACATGCTCATTAATATGTTGCAGGAGATTTGTTGTGTTGGTACATGATTACATCAGGTGAGGATGCAAAGCAAGACAGACAGCTAGAAGTAATGTTTGCTAATAGCTGCCTTCATTCTTTCATTGTTCCACTGGCATACCTTACATCACACCACCTACACAATACTTTCTCATCAACATCGAATAGGGCAAAGGGGGGTATGCTGCATTTGCTCTGCTATAAAAGGTTGGCCACCAGAAATAATATCTATGACCCCGTAGGATCACAACCTATATGGACAACCCGGTCAAATTTTTGCTGGAAATCCAATATGGCCGCCTCAATATTGGCCCCTATCAGTACGCAGGGGCAAAGGGGGGTATGCTGCATTTGCCCTGCCATAAAAGGTTGGCCACCAGAAATAATATCTATGACCCAGTAGGATCACAACCTATATGGACAACCCGGTCAACTTGCTGCTGGAAATCCAATATGGCCGCCTCAATATTGGCCCCTATCAGAAAATAGCTTTTACCCAGGGGGCAAAACCCCCTTTTTTTTGGAATGCTGCATTTGCCCTGCTATAAAAGGTTGGCCACCAGAAATAATATCTATGACCCCGTAGGATCACAACCTATATGGACAACCCGGTCAATTTTTTGCTGGAAATCCAATATGGCCGCCTCAATATTGGCCCCTATCAGTACCCAGGGGCAAATGGGGGTATGCTGCATTTGCCCTGCCCTAAAAGGTTGGCCACCAGAAATAATATCTATGACCCAGTAGGATCACAACCTATATGGACAACCCGGTCAACTTGCTGCTCGAAATCCAATATGGCCGCCTCAATATTGGCCCCTATCAGAAAATAGCTTTGGCAATAACTTTTGAACCAGATGGGCTAGAAATAAAAACTTGGTGTCTATTTCATGGTTTCAGAGCATGAGAAACTCAATGGAATACTTATCTTTATGATTGGGTGTGTCTGGACCTTTAATTTGCATATTTCCAAGATGGACGCCACGCGAAAATGAGTTTTACTATGACTTTTACAGTGACAGCTGACTGTTATGGCAACAGAGATGGCAGTCCAGAGATGGCAGTCCTAAGAGAGCAGCTGCTGCTTTTTCAGGAATCATTGAATGGGCAACCAACTGCAGTCCTCTGGGCAACCTTCCTGGAGATGTCAGATATTCTCCAAAGGTTTATCTACTACGATCGGGAAGGTGACTGGACAGGACATCTCTGTGAATCAGCAAGAATGCTACCCTACCTCACTGCAGCAGGCCACTACAAGTACGGGCAGCAATCTTTACCTCTGTATTTGGCTGAGATGAAGAAACTACCAGAAACAGCTTCAGAGGTACATGAAGCACTGATGGCAGGTGTATTTGTTGGCAGACGAGCAGATGGCAGCCACAACAGTGTTTCTCTTGACATGCTACTGGAGCCGACCTATAATGCCGATGCCAAGGAAGCAAGCAGTCTGGATGGCATTACACTCAGCCCTGCTGCCAGGACAAAATGGGTCTACACAAAACCACTCACTGCAGCTGTCTCTGCAGAGCTCAAGTCTATGCTCCACCTCCAGTCCTCCAACCCACACCATGAGTCTGGTCAGAGTCGTGTAATCCAGGATGCAGAGATGGTAGTCAAGGTCATGGCAGCAGTGGAGACTAACCCATTTACAGTGAGCACATCATCCACGATCAACATATCTACAGGACAGTGTGCTGATTCCACAGTCAAGGACCACTTGATGAGTGTGAAAGAACTGGGTCTGAAGGCACTGTGTGAGTCATTGTCCAGTGAACAGAAGAAGACAAGCATAATGAAGCTTAACACTTCCCACACTCAAAACACAAAATCTAAAAAATCTAAGGGGAAAACCTCAGCACCTGGCAAGAGCAATGAAATTACTGCCCTCCTGCGAATGACCCAAATCATAGCCAGTGGTGGAGAACTCAACCTTGTTGACTTTATAGGCAACCACGAGTGCAGTGGCTTCCCCCCTTCCCTCTTCCAGGAAGATGGCAGGATGAGAACAGGTACCAAGGCAAGCCTTGTGAAGGTCCTGAAAGAGGAGACCAAAGTTGCATGCATCCCTGACCTGCCTACAGAAGACAGAAAAACAGCAGTAGTTATTGATGCCATGTATGCCATACGCCATTGGTCGTTCCTGAAAGGTGAAGCATTTGGAACAATCGCTGAACGATACCAACGTCTGCTGTTGAATGATGTGCCTGCTGGCATAGAGATCATTCACTTCTGTTGTGACCAGTACAGTGGACCTAGTCTTAAGACAGCTGAGCAAGAACACAGATATGCTCGACCAAAACCTACCAAAGAACATGAAGTCAGTATGCGTTACACAGCTCCAGATCCTCAGGAGTTTTTTGCTGTGTCAGCTAACAAGGAAAACATATTGAGTTTCCTCTGTGACGAATGGTGTGAAAATGAGAAACTTAAGTCGGCCCTTGGTCCAACACATCTTTACCTGGGTGGGTGGTTTAAAGAAGAGACAAGGAGTGTGGTGATCAAGGAGGGGTCTATTGAAGATGTCCCTGCACTAGAATCCACACAACAGGAAGCTGATACAAGAATAATACTCCACACCCTGTACAGTGTCCAGAATGACAAAGTTGACAGAGTTTTCATCCATGCCAATGACACAGACATCATCATCATGTGCCTTTACTATGCAGCAACGCATCTCAGATGCTTTCCAGAGCTGTGGGTGAGAACAGAGCAAAATTCATACCTTCCTATCCATCAAATGGTATCAGCACTGGGGCTTGCACAGTGTCGTGCCCTGCCCTTTATCCATAGTTTAAGTGGCAGAGATACCACCAGGTATCCCTTCTTCACTGGGAAGAAGGCATGGTTCAAGGCCAGCATGCGTCTGGATCTCCCTGCACTTGAGGAGTTTGGTGAAAACTCTTCTGATTCCCTCTCATATGACGTCATCAATCAGGCACGAGACCTCACAATTGCTGTATATACATCCAAAGCGGACCACCCGGAGGATTTTGACCTGAGTAAGCTTAGAGTGTACAAGTTCCTCAATAATAGATCAACCCTCTTAAAGCTGCTGCCCCCGACAGAGAATGCCTTTGACCTGCACCTGAGAAGAGCTGCTCTAGCAACCATAATAGATAAATGTGCACATATCGCCAAGCCGTATATTCCTTCTTTCACAGAGTATGGATGGTCTCTCAGTGCTAGCAATGCAGTCCCCCTTGCATCTACCAAGCCAGCCTTGCCTTTGTCAATGAACAAGGCAATATCATGCCTCTGTTCCTGTGCAAAGAAGGCAATTCCATGCTACTTAGGATGCCGTTGCCAGGTACTGGAGACACGATGCAGCAGGATCAGTGCAACACATGACAACAGTGACAGTGAATAGCATTGTACCATAGTAGCATTGGCTTTAGAAGCAGGCAAGACAGCACCATAGGTCAAAATGAACCTTTTGTAGGCAACCTCAACTCCGCCTTTACTCCATTTGTCACTAAGTAGTCTATATTTTGTTATGTTACTTGAATGCATACCACTATGTTAATTTGTATAGCCCTAAAGTTGAAGTTTTTGGCAAGTCTTGGAGTGTGCATGTGTATGTTTATATTGTACTTAGTTTATTAAAATGATACATAAGATACATTGTGGGCTTTTTCTCCGTTTTTTCTCTGCAATCATCCCCACAACTATAGATCTATAAATCAATAAATCTGGGGGAAAATGTAATACCATACATTATTTATGACTGCAGCCATATTGACAAAATAGAAATGAAAGCTCAAACTGACCAAATGTGTTCATATTGCTTAAAAAGCAGACTTTTTGCCATAACAGTCAGCTGTCACTGTAAAAGTCATAGTAAAACTCATTTTCGCGTGGCGTCCATCTTGGAAATATGCAAATTAAAGGTCCAGACACACCCAATCATAAAGATAAGTATTCCATTGAGTTTCTCATGCTCTGAAACCATGAAATAGACACCAAGTTTTTATTTCTAGCCCATCTGGTTCAAAAGTTATTGCCAAAGCTATTTTCTGATAGGGCCTTAACGGAAACCACAACTCTTGAAACTAACAAATGAGTGGGGCAGTGTGAATTAACACAGGATTGACCCTGGCAGCATATCAATGGAACAGGTGTGTTACCTATTTATTAAGCTACTATCTACAAGCAAGACATCAGTTGAAGGAGTTTGGGAACAGACCTCATGAGACAAAAGACATAGTATACAACACATTATTTTTGATGGGAAAATGAATTGCAACTAGAAAAAGTGCTCCTCGGAGCACAAGTCTCTGCCAGGTCAGGTAGATTATTGTGGCCTCCTGGTGGCGCTATAATAGGCCAATGTGAAAAGGTTGCCAGTTCTTCTTAGGCCTTGCACGACAATCGGACACTGCATTCATGATTTGAGGCATTTTGTTCCAAAAATGTGGTTTGCTAAATTAGACCTGCTGGTGGCGCTATAACAGGCCAATGTGAAAAGGGTGGCATTTCTTCCTGGGCCAAGTGGGAATCTCTGTGGAAAATTTCACGGAAATCGCATGCTGCGTTCATGATTTGAGGCATTTTGTTCAAAATGAACCAATACTGCAAACTTTGGAAGCCAATTTTAGCCAATCAGGATGGACTATGGAAAATCAGACGATAGCCGTGTTGATCACATGGCTATAGAGATACTGTGTACCGATTTGCGTGTTTTTTGGACAAAATCTGTAGGAGTAATAGCAAAAAATGTGTTTTGCAAAAGTCGGCCTCATGGTGGCGCTATGACAGGCTGATCTGAAAAATGTAGGGCAGAGGTTCTGCTGTGGCATCCAGGGAGTGTGTGTGCGCAGTTTCACAGTGACAGGGCCAACGGTGGCGGAGATTAGCTGGTCGCAGACAGAAGGACGGACACACACGGACGGACGGACGGACGGACGGACGGACGGACGGACGGACACACGGACGGACGGGGCAAAACATATTCTCTCGCCATGCCTTTCGGCCTGGCGGAGACAACAACTATGCAGTAAGTGAAGAAAGGGAACTTGGATAGACACTTTCATTCTAACAAACCATAGGCTAAATCATCTGACTAGAACTTTCCAGCAGACAAAGAACTGAAAAGGAACTGAAATCTCAGCCATACAGTATGTATTTATGTACCATACATGGAACTGGATAGAGCTCTCTCATCATTATTCTACTGTAAGTATTTGTCTGATCAGCAAGAACTGCACGTGATGGTGAAGAAAGAGAACTTGGAAAGACAGCAGACAGATAACTGAGAACAATACATAAACCACACGTCATTTGACTAGACACTTCCAGCAGACAGAACTGAGAAAAATACATAAACTAAGGAACTGAAATTGCGAAATTGCAACCATTGCCATGTAAATATATCAAGTCAAGTGCAATCATTAATATGTTAATCATAAATAATATTTTTATTATTGTTTAATGTTGCATTACACTTTTTTCATAATTATTCATAAACTATATAAACTATTGACTTATCCTCTTTGCATTATTTGAATTAGGGGTCTATAAGTCTATAATGAGATGAAAAGGCAGTGGCTAAATAGATCTCATGGCCACAATGAAACTGTTGAAACTGAGCACAAAGGGGGCCCTTCTGTTCTAACCTTCTTGATTTAGCACACGTCACAAATGTGTCTCGTCGTGAGCTTGTAGATCGTTTTTATTTTTCCCGAATATATATATATATATTTATATTGGCTCAGTTTTTGTGGCACTAGTGTTTATGCAGACGTACTAGTTTAATAGTTTTACAATGTGTAGCACACTGGCATAGACACTATGGCACATTACACGAGTCCATTAGTTTATATTTAGCGCCAATCATTTGGGTTTCTGGTAAAAATGGTTGACCAGTTATGTTCGTCACAAGCTGGCATGGTGATGACCCCTGGACAGGGGTGATGCAACTTTGATGATATAGAGGGCCTCTATGATTGTCTGGCCCTCCACCCAGCTCAAGAATCAGAAAAGATCCATTCCACCAGCTTTTGATTTATTTTTGTGTTTGTTGTCACTATGAATTGGATGAATTGGTCACTAACTCATAGAAGTACAGCAGCGAAATGTGGATGGGATTTGTTCCATAAAATTGTGAATAGTATGTAAAAAATAAGTACGAATAATAGATAATAAATACGAAAATAATAATAAGGAAAGAAAAACACATATAACATGTACAATAATGATAAAATACTGGATGTCATGTAAATAGAGTTATGGTTATTGGGTCTGTTGGTACAATAGCTTATCATTTAGCAGCAGTTTATAAAATGTGCAGGTATAATGTGCAGAAACAATAGGCTATATATCTAATAGTAGCAGTGTTTAATCAAAATGAATGTGCAAAAGGAGGCATGTATATTGGGTATATATTATACAGCACATGAGACCTAATGAGAGTCACTTGTCTTTTCCTTTTAGTAATTGTTTGTTCATAATATAACACCTGTATTACATAATTACTCATTGTTAGAACTATACTTGTATTATATAGGCACCCTTCAGAGAAAGATTTGCTATTCCAAACAGCTCACCATGTGTCTGTTCATATGCAGCTCCAGGAGATGCATGCCCTGCTTTTTAACCAAGCCCTTAGTGCCCTCTTCAGGCCACCACATGTTAGCCAATGATTTGATGACCAAATTATTGGCTTAGGATTGTGACAAAAACAAAAAGAATCTCACAAAAAAATGAATTCAAGGCTTCATGGGGTGAATAATCGATTGAAAACAAATGTTTGAGGGTGAACTATCCCTTTAAAGTGGCACGACCAAACCGCTACAGCAGGGGTCTTCAATGTTTTCAATGCCGAGGACCCCCTAGCTGAGAGAGAGATGAAGCAGGGACCCCCCCCCCCACTACATATGATATAACATTGAGTTGCAGATTAAACTTTTTCATAGATTTCAAACAAAGCTTCATAGAGTTGTTTGACAGCAACTATCATCAGTATTGTGTCAATGAATGGTTTTGCCTTGTGTCAGACATTTAACCACTTAAACCCTCAATACTTAGTAAACTTATGGCCTATGGCTCTGCACTGTTTTTTTGGTTTGCTCATTTTTCCCTCTACACCAAACCTCTTCGCTGAAAATAGCCGATCTACAAGCTCACAACGCCTCGCGCTGTAGGTGTCCTTTTAGGATCCCTATTCTGGGGAAGAACATTCAGTGAAAATAGCAGATCTATAGGCACAATGCAATGAGTTTGTAGATCGGCTATTTTCGGCAAAGAGAGTTGGCGTAGAGGGACATACAGGACCCAAGAGGATCTAGTATAGAGCCCTGGGGTACAGTGATCAACTATGTATATAGGGTTTAAGTTGTTAAAGGCTGGCCAACTCATGAGACCCCCCCCCCCCCTTTAAATCAAGCAAGAATCTTGCTTGATTTAAAATCCCCCTGTGGTGCACACAATCAAAGACAAATGAAGCCACTTTGTCTTCAGGTAAAAAATAAAGGACATTTTATTTCTTTGAGCAAGGTAAACACAATGTAGACTGTCTGCATCAGGGCCTCACAAAGTGGCTAATTAGTCACAGTTAAAAAAACAGCTGTTTGAGGCATTAAGCCCATCACACGTGTAAATATAAGAGGGCACAAGCAACCATAGCAAACACCAATATAAATGTCAAAGTAATAAATCATACACAATGAGTTACCAGCACCAAAATAAAATAAAAAAGAGAAAATGCCCAATTTTTGTATTCAATGTTCATTCGATTTAGACACAGATGACAATACAGAAACAGCAAGTCAACATCATCGTTCAGTCCTGGAGACATAGTGACTTTCAAGGTACGATCAAGTGAATCTAAATATTGACTGTTTTAGAACACTGTGATTATTCCAGTTGTTGTTGAAATCGAAGCAGTTCAACAGCTCCAGTGAATATGAAAATGAACGTTCAGTTTAGAGTTCAGAGTTACAGTATATAAAAAGATCTTAACCATGGCACACGTCATGTAAAAACAACTTACAGTGCACATGTTCTGTAGCAATGGAAGTACATTAAGCCTCGAAAGTTGATGCACACAATTCCTACAGGTGTCCCACGTTTTGTTGATTACTTTCAAACCCTCTGCCTGTATGAAACAGACAGACCTCTGAAGAATTATTTGGACATTATGGCACTGTAGACAGTACGTAGTATACAATTCTGCTATCATAATGGCGAGAAAAAACCCATTAACAAAGGAAGACAAACCCCATGATATACTTTAAGTGGTCAGTGATCAATTTTTACATTTAAATTGTTCAATAGTTCTGCAATACTCCAAATAAGTAAAGTGTGTGTGTGTTTGTGTGTGTGTGTGTGTGTGTGTGTGTGTGTGTGTGTGTGTGTGTGTGTGTGTGTGTGTGTGTGTGTGTGTGTGTGTGTGTGTGTGTGTGTCTCAGGGAATTGATTTACAGCACAAGTTCAGACATTGGAAAGCAAACTGAATAACAAAAACCCTTAAGAAACAATCAAATAAAAACAAATCAATCATTTGAGCAATTCCCATTGGCCTCTACCGTATATGTACGTATATCTCATAGAAAATATACAGTGAAACAAATAAAAAAAGAAAAAATAAGAAAAGAAAAGTGGTTCTACTTAAATGTTATAAAACTGAATCACCAACATTACAAATGTGGTCGGTCATTTGTTTAAGACATCACTACCGTTAGGTTGTGTCTAAATAGGGTGGAAGAAGAGCGGCTTTGTCAGATAGCTCTCGAAACCTGGAGACTGTTTGAATTCTTTCTTGACTTTTTTTTTTTCTTTTCCTTCTTCCACTTCCCCTTCTGCGTCCACTTCCACTAGGCAAATCTCTTTGCACACAGCGGCATTGACACGGGTGAGGATTCTAAGGATGTCATGTCTTCTGGAAGCAAAACACACAGACATGGGAGTGAATAAACGGCAGTGACATCTTCAACAGGTGTGAGGCAGATGTGACATTGGAATGCGTTCTGAGGGCAGCATTCAATTTCATTGGTCCTCGTAGACTGAGTGGCAGGGGGAGGGTTGATGACATTCCATTTAATAATGATGACTGAAACCAACAACAGATGTTTAGCTTGGCTGAATATTTCACATGTTTGGGTTCATACTGGTTAAAATACCTTGTAAAAATGGCATTATTAGCAAATGATGTACTCATGTCTAGGTTTAGTCTGAGGGTATGGGGGGCCCGATCTGCTATCTCACCACCCTCATCAAAAAATCACCCTCCTTAGCTCAGTGATCATGCCTCATGCCAACTTTAACCTTTCTGTATTGGATGCACCCTGTATTTTGTGCATTAAGTTTTTCTATTTTGTTGACATTATGTTAAATGTATTATACGAGACATTATTCACCAACATAATGCACTGATGTTGTTTCTTTCTTTTTTTTTTAAATAATTGGTGTAGTTAGTAAAACTAACCACTAGTGTAAAATGTTGGTCCATAAAATTCTTAAGGTAAGCAATAACTACTTATTGCATGACTAAAAAGTTGTATGTACTGTATGTATGTAGGCTGAATTTAACAATGTATCAAATGTATTATGAAAATTAAATGAACAATTTCCTTGTTCTGCCGTAAAATGTTATTGCTGTGACACTATAGTAAAAAAAAATGTCTATGTATGTCAACTATGTCACATTATCTTTGCCCCACATGCATCTGAGAAGCAATCTGAAAATTGAGGAATATGGCATTGTATCCGATTTGAAATAAGACAGTAGTTTGTTACATAATAGTATAGAAAGTGTATTGCTTTACCTTTTGCACCCTTTCTCCAGTTGTTTGCAGAGTTCTTGGATGTACCATGAGCCTGTTTTTTCATCCCGGCACGAGGCATACTGGTCGATGTTGGCAAAGCCAAGCAGGAAATCTGCATATTCTGGAAGGGATTCTGGAAGGGATATCTGGGGAGATGCAGGAGATCCATCAGTCTTCAGCAGCGGCGGGACCATTCTCTGGATCCCCTTCCCACGGCAGGCTTGAATGAAGAACAGTTTGGGCTTCTTGAAGAGATCACTGCAATCGCTGCCGTTGAAAAAAGACATAATGTCCTTGACGGGTTTCCTCTCGTTATCTGTCCCACAAATGCCATCTGTCCACCCATGAGACAGAATGTAGCACACAAAGCAATCTCCATGCTGAGGTACATCTAGATCCAGTTTGGTGAAATTGGCAGACTTATTAGACCATTGCTCAGCACCAATCAATTTGTTTTTCCTTTCAGTGAATCCGAGCCAGCAAAGAACTGCAGCACTTCGACCATCTCGTCCATGGTCTTATCCCTGCACCTGATCACTTTGAAACCCAGCAAGCTGAACACACGCCCCAACTCCACTACAAGGAAGAGAAAACATTCACGTTTCATTATTTCGCTTTGTGCTGTAACATTACTTAATATCACGCTGCTGAGATGATCATTTATTTTGGTGTAAATACTCACAAGAATCTAGTTGTGTACCCAAACGGTCCTCTGACGCAAGGAATGTCTCATTATCAAGGATGAGACAGTAGCCCGGTTTTGTCATATCATAGGGAGGATCCTGTAAAATTAGAAACATCAGTCAGTTTGGAACAAGCATTACCGGGATGTCGGTGGCATTGATGCGTGACTATGGTTAGTGGTTAGTGGTTATGGTTAAATAAAAATTACTCTTGCTCCTAATCCAAAACAACATTAGTAATTTGCTGTCTAAGAATACAAGTTACACATATTGTGTATGCCTTCTATAGTTGATTAAGTTGTATTAGTTCTTCTTCAGATTTTTTAGTCGTATCAGAGCCTTAGAGAGAGAGAGAGAGAGAGAGAGAGAGAGAGAGAGAGAGAGAGAGAGAGAGAGAGCGAGAGAGAGAGAGAGAGATATTGTGTTACCACTACTTTTGCACAAACATTTCTGAGCGCAAACTACACTTTTACAACTAAGAGATGTATTACTTGGTCTTACAGGTCTTAGGTAGATATATTCTCTAACTAGCCTGCCCTCAGGGTTGCAAACAACTCACTCCTTCAGTAAGCTGCACAACATCTCTTGTGAGTGGAGTCCTCCATGTGTTCACATCCCTGGACACCCACCTATTTTTGAGCGGTGAAACCGCTCTTATGAGTGGGTTTGGGACTCATCCGTAGTGAACGTTTTTCTTCCGTCGCGAAAATTTGTCTTTCGCTGTACTGTGATTGGCTGTGACGTACTGTGATTGGCTAGCGAGACGCATGATGAAATGAATAACCCATAAATATCAACATTCACTTTAAAAAATATATATATTTATTTGAAGTGAGCTTCCATCACTGTGATGACCACTGCTGTTTTTGAGCACCGAGCGGTGCAAATATACAAGTGTCACAGCAAAGGGTCTGAATACTTATCTCAGGACGTGAGCTTCCATCACTCATAAATAGCACTGCTCACTTCAAACTGGGTGTGATTTTTTAAGTTATCATCAATGTTTCCTGTAACATGCGTGCTTATATTTATATTTATTTGAAGTGAGCTTCCATCACTGTGATGACCACTGCTGTTTTTGAGCACCGAGCGGTGCAAATATACAAGTGTCACAGCAAAGGGTCTGAATACTTATCTCAGGACGTGAGCTTCCATCACTCATAAATAGCACTGCTCACTTCAAACTGGGTGTGATTTTTTAAGTTATCATCAATGTTTCCTGTAACATGCGTGCTTGCGCAGACGCACACATGCCTGGAATGTGCCGTGCAAGACAATTCTATCTAGCGCAGATCATTTAGATTTGTGTATTGTAGTTGTTGCTCTTTATGCATTAACAATTTCAAATGTGTGTGAACACAGCACACATTTAATCCTCTACATGTGTTCACATATAATACTGAATAATAATGATGAATGGACATTGTAACTCGCCTATAGTACACTTAATTAAAAGTAATCCAACTGAAATTGCTTCTGTAATTTGACTATTAAACCATATAATTTTTCATCGTCTAAGGGTTGGACAGGGGGTGTCAAAGTGACCACAGTTTATCCAGTGTACGCATTGCTCAGTAGTTGCTTAAGTGCCGGTCAGGGGGTTTGAGTTTGTTTTGAACAGCATATTTTGACGTACCTTACATCATTGTGTGTTGTACTGTTGTTTGAGTAGAGATGTTTGAATGTTTTGGACCATAATAGACGCATGGCTCTTTTTTATTTTACAAACTGCTGTACCCTTGAACTGTCAATAAAATATTCAATCAAAACACTTATTGTTAAAGTTACAGTATGCACAAGTTGTTCAGAAGGGATTGCAGTGCATTGTAAATTGCTACAGCTGTCTACTAAGGCCCGGGTTAGGAGCCGGGAGCCATGTTAAAATCATTAGTGGCTCGAACAAGAGAACCAATTTGAGTAAATAACTTGTTTGAAGGTGTGGCTGTACCATGACGTAGTCTCAGAGCATGTATGTTAGTGGGTAATCTTGTAGCAGACTCAGGGATGCTACATGTTGTTGTCAGAATGGTATTGTGTCAAGTGACTGCAATTAAAACAATTTGAACGAACGCTTGTCTAAACCTAAATGAAACGTCTACATTTAGAGTCAACCAACTTTAAACAGCACTCACTTGGAACAGATTCAGGCTCTCTTTTGTTTTTTGCTGAAAGAAATAAAACAGTGTTAAAATGAATTAAAACACAAACACGTGAGATAATATGGATTATTGAATTTAGAAGCAAATTGTTAGGGTGGGTTTACACTTCCTCTGAGCAGAATATATATTTTTTTCCCATTGCATTTTCTATGGAGCAAAATTGCTGTGCAAATGATCATGGGATTGGGAGCCACACAGAGCAGGCATGGGAAGCTTGAAGAGGCATTAAAAATACAAATTCTTCTCAACTTTATGCAAATCTGTGCGACTACATGGTCTATTTCTAAACTAAAATGTATATAATTTACAGACGAGCAGTAAATAATGCACAGAAAGTCTGTGTATCTTCTGCCTGCCTGTGAACGGAATGACTGCTGCAATGACATCTGAACCTCCGTTTGGAAAGTCCTGCTGTTTGCTGGATCACAATGGTGATATATTAATACATCTGCATTCAAGAGAATACAAACATGATGCACTTGCAGTACGAATAAACAAAACCGTTTATGGCATATTTTCACTACTGTGCATGTGACAAAGGCACTAGCTAAAATCTACATTTTATATATACTCTTATAATAGCATGGAATTTACTATTAACTGTGGATCTGTAAGTTTGTATTTTCTTCTTTTCAGACATATAATAGTCTATATCACCATTAGTATTGCAGCATTGCTGCTGCTGTTGCTGCCGTCCCCAGCAGCAGTGCTAGAAGGCTGCAGTGGTGGAAAAAAAGTACTCACATTTCTTAGTTAAAGGTAGGGTACGTGATTTACTTTGGTTAAAATAAGTGTTAAATAGCTCTATATTGTGATAGTACTCATTGTTATAGAGTGTTTGTTCAGTAAAAGGTGTCTCATCTCCTTTATTAAACAGAAAATGCATTTTCAGTGCTCTCTCCTGATTGGCTTAAATGTTGTCACCTACCTGAAAATGTATTTATATTCTGTTTACTAAAGAGCTGGAGAGACCCCTGTGACCGAACAAACGCTCTAGCAATGATTACTACAGTATCACAATATAGTACTTTAACATTTTACCTTTGAGTAAAAGTATCACTACTGCAATATAGAAATACTCTGTATTGTACTCTGTACAATGCAGAATGGAGCTACTTGCGGAATGGAGCTACTTGCGGATTATACCAGGGTCAGTCCACCCTTAGGTGAACACGCACTGACCCTCTGCACCTTAATCCCCATGCATAACGCACAAACTTTTTTGATTTTTTATTAATGCGCTCTTTTTCTCTCTAAGCACCTTAGCGTCTATAAGTATATCATGCACAGTATACATACATTGCTGCTATGCTCAGGCACCTTAGTTTGTCTCTTATCTCAGGTACTTTGTAAATATGTAGATAACTTGTTTTTGGCCTTCTATTGTTCTCTGTTGATCTCCTTCCCACTTAACCCCCTATCCCTCTTCTTTTTCTCTCTCCCCACTCTTCTTTCTACGGAATTTAACGTTGCGATGGGAGTGTTGTACAAAAACGAATTTCACCCACTTTTTTACCTTGTAAACCTGTAATGTGACAATAAACCTGATTCTGATTCTGATTCTGAATGTCCCATTTCAAGTTTTCAAATGCATGAAAATCTTCTGAAAATAGCTGATCTACAAGCTCACAATGTGTCGCGATGCGATGCATTGTGAGCTTGTAGATCTGCTATTTTCAAATGGCCGAAATGTATATCTGAAGTGGTTAATGTATGTTTTGTAATAATAATAAAAATCTACAAAGTAACTAGTAATAATTGTAGTGGAGTAAAAGTACAATATTTGCCTCTGAGGTGTAGTGGAGTAGAAGTAAAAGTACTGAAAACTGGAAATACTCCAGTAAGGTAAAATAATACCTCAAAAGTGTACTTAAGTACAGTACTTGAGTAAATGTACTTAGTTACTTTCCACCACTCGAAGGCTGGCAGGAGAAACACAGAGGCTTTATGTCCGTCTATTACAGCTTGATTGAACATAATCTATACATTTTAGTCACAAAACAGACCTCTTAGTTGCTCAATCTTGATAACACAGCTAAGTGCTAGATTAAAACTTTGTAACGGGCAACTAGGCTGCTAATGCAGCTTGACAGCGTGTCGCGGGTTCGAGTCCCGATCCCGACAACCTTTTATGCGTGTCACTGCCCATCTCTCTCTCCCCTTTCCTGTCAGTCTACTGTATACTATCAAATAAACTTAAAAAAATGAACAAAAAAACTTTGTAATTCAATACTTTACATACAGCAGTCTATTTCTGTCAATCTTCTCGAATCCAACACACCCATTAAGCAACTGTGACATCAGTGTCAGTGTTGAGCAGTGGCGTAAAGTAACTAAGTTACAGGTCCTTGACTTTTCAGCGGGTTGAGCAGGTTCTTCAACGGGTTCTTGAAATCAGTGCTAAGGGTCCCACATGGCTGCTCCTGTAGTAGCAATTTACAATGTAGGCATTTAGCAGACGTTCTTAATCCAGAGTGGTTTACAATTAGCAAGGTAAACACAATGTAATACATCAAATGTATGAGACAGTGTAGAGGCTCCCAATGTCCCCCCCCCCCCTGTATGAATGAATGAACCATTGTAAAGCACTTTGAGTAAGTTTGAGTACTTAGAAAAGCGCCATAAAAATGCAATTCATTTAGTAATTTAGGATCATAGGTAAACCAAGAACCTATCATCAGTCTAAACAGTATAATATCAAAAAATAAATAATCTGTACTTTGAAACTATACACACTATAGGATGCCAGGTCTACAGATGAATCTGACATCTGTCTAAATAACATGCTATTTAAATTGGATTTAAAATTTGTATAAGCCTACAAGATCGTCAAGGCTAGGTCAAGTGCTACAAGCACTAAGGTGGCGTCTGAAGAGGTAGGAAGTCTTCAGATTACGGCTGAAGATTGGGAGTAATAGTCTGCAGTTCTAACTGCAATTAGGAGTTCATTCCACAGTGTGGGCGCCAGAAGGGAGGAGGGTCTGGGACGTGTGGAGCGTTGTCCAGGATGTTTTAGAGAAGGTTCTGACATCAACTGTCCCTGTGCTGATCTGAGTGATTTAGGTTTTCACTGTGTCAGCATGTCATTCAATGTGTGTTCATGTATTGCATCATATTATTTTAATGTCTGTGTATCTTCCATTGTTCTGCCCTGTGAGGGGTTCCTTATGTCTCTTATCATGTTCATGTAATAAAAGCGTATTCAGGCTCTGCATCAGGGGTTTTATGATCTCAGAGTGTGTCATGTTTGCAGAGAGCAGGGCTTTCCTTTACATGTTAAGGATGCAAACTATTAGAATCACATACCTAACCATGATATAGTCTATAATAGATACAACTAAATAACCTACAGTATGAGCAGAGTAAAATAACATAAAAAAGATCATATTACATAAAATATCAAAATAATTATAATAGTATTGTTATTGTTGTTGTTGTTTCATATCTTTGCAGATATATCAATATATACATTAGCCAGCTCAATATTAAAATTAACTTTTCTCTCTCAATAGGCGAGCAAGCAGTGAGAGATGCAGCTGCTCTAGGTCTATATTTTAATATTGTCTCTTCAAATGTCCAAGTGAGTCATGATGTCTCACTTGTTCTCGATCAGGTTCTAGTACTTTCAAACAATCAGTACATTTGTGATTATGTTGTAGAGGAGCTGGTCTTACTCACAATGTCCATGTTTGAAGGATCATCAGAGGAGGGTCTAGAAACACACAAACAAACACACACACACACACACACACACACACACACACACACACACACACACACACACACACACACACACACACACACACACACACACACACACACACACACACACACACACACACACACACACACACACACACACACACACACACACCAGAGAGAGATAAAAAAGTAAGATACACAAAAGCAAGAGCAATGGTGTAAAGTAACTAAGTACATTTACTCAAGTACTGTACTTAAGTACAATTTTTAGGTATTTTGACTTAATGAATTTCCAATTACTTTTCAGATATAAATTATTATATTATAAAACATACATTAACCACTTCAGCCCTATTTTATACCTAGGCTATTTGAAAATAGCCGATCTACAAGCTCACAACGCGTTGCATCGCGACGCGTTGTAAGCTTGTAGATCTGCTATTTTCAAACATTTGAATACTTTTACTTTTGGTACTTTAAGTATATTTTCATGCCAATATACTTTTGTACTTTTACTCAAGTAACATTTTGAACACAGGCCTTTTACTTGTAACAGAGTATTTTTATATTGTGGTATTGCTACTTTCACTTAAGTAAAATATCGGAATAATTCTTTCAAGACAAGCGAGTCGCCGTGCCGAGCGATGCAAAGTCACCTTCAGTTGACTCAGCGCCGTCCGAGTTGTGTATCGACAGGGACAGAATCGTTAATCACCCCCCCCCCCCCGCCTAGTCTCGGTACCTCCGAGACGTCATTTATTTTTTTGACGGGGGGGACCGCCCCGCCCCGCCGTGGCACGAAGGAAATGAGCGCTCCTTTTTCAATCTGACTGGTTTTCCAATCATACTGTAACATGTACATACCTATCACATACCTACACACACACACACACATACACACACACGCACGCACGCACACATGCACACGCACACGCACACACACTTTGTCCCCGAATAGCAGCTGTAGAACTTTACCTTTGTTCTCCGCTGTCAGCTGACTCACATTGGTTGTCAGGACTATGAATCAAAATGAAAACAAAGATAGACATTTTGGATATAATTAACCTTTGGAACAAAACCACACACACACACACGCACGCACGCACGCACGCACACACACACACACACACACACACACACACACACACACACACACACACACACACACACACACACACACACACACACACACACACACACACACATTATTTTAATGTCATTAACGTAATCAAAGATTTTAAACTGAGTGAAAATATTTTTTTTATTAAAGGAGACAAAGTAGATGTACTGTAATAATGCACTCTTAAAGGTCACCTCAAATGCACTTAAGCAAACATAAAAACAACTACAACGGCATCATGATAATGCTGGATAATGAATATCCTGGGTTAACAAAGAAAGAAGAAAAATAAGCTATTTGTTAGAATTAGTTAGTGAAGTTCTTGGAAATAGAAAGACAATAAGTGATAATGATATTACACTGAAAGCATTGTGGCCTGCTTGACCTTAAAGGAGAATTCCTGTCATTTTAAGTGTTATGTTTGATGTGTGTCAAATCACTTACCAACGTAGGAATGAAAATCGCGTAACTCCACAGAGCCCCCTATCGACCCCCACCGTTGTCATTATAGGAGGATATAGGATAGCCCAAATTCGCCTATTTTAACCAATGCAAAGTCTGTTTTTTTGCTTCTAGTACTCATTGTTGAGTCCCATGATAATGTAACAGGCGCTAAAACTCCCGACAAGCTAACGGCTAATAACAAACGAGCTAACGCTGGGGCTGCTTATCTCTCTGCATGGCAGCTCCAGGTTGCCAGGTCGGGAGAGAAACCAGCGACCAGCATTAGCTCGTTCTGTTATTAGCCGTTAGCTTGTCGGGAGTTTTAGCGCCTGTTACATTATCATGGGACTCAACAATGAGTACTAGAAGCAAAAAAACAGACTTTGCATTGGTTAAAATAGGCGAATTTGGGCTATCCTATATCCTCCTATAATGACAACGGTGGGGGTCGATAGGGGGCTCTGTGGAGTTACGCGATTTTCATTCCTACGTTGGTAAGTGATTTGACACACATCAAACATAACACTTAAAATGACCGGAATTCTCCTTTAAATGAATTAAAATGACAATTACTTCAACTCTATGAGAAGATCATTCTCATGTTCCTCAAGAGCTTTTAGGAAAATGTCTTTGGCTCTTTTGGATTGCAGGAGTGAATAGAGAGCCCTCATCTTATCCTCATTGGTGCCTGCTGCATTCACAGTATTGAGGCCCTCTTGCTTGATGATTCCCTCTTCAAGGAGATTTTCCAGGATGGGTTTGAGCTGGGTCACTTTACTGATCAGTGTCCTCCGGTGTTCGTCAACGAAGGGTTTCTCTGAAGGAAAGGAGAATGAACATTGAGTTGTGGGTGACGTTCTCTGGGTGAAACATATTTAAATGTGTGTGTGCGTGCGTGCGTGTGCGCGTGCGTGCGAATATGAAAAATCTGAAAGACCAGTTTGGTTTAATGACTATGGAGATACTATGTACCGATTTGCGTGATGTTTGGACAAAATCTGTAGGAGTACTGTCAAAAAATGTGTTTTGCAAAAAGCGTCCTCCTGGTGGCGCTATAACAGGCCCATGTGAAACATTTGGGGCAGAGGTTCTGAATTGGCATCCAGGGAGTGACTGTGTGCACAGTTTCACTGCGATCAAGCCAACAGTGCCGGAGATTAGCTGTACACAGACAGAATGACACTGACACACACACACACACACACACACACACACACACACACACACACACACACACACACACACACACACACACACACACACACACACACACACACACACAGATGGATGGACGGACAGACAGACAGGGTGCAAAACATACTCTCGCCATGCCTTTTGGCCTGGCGGAGAGAATAATCTGGGAGTATAGCCCAATGATGACTTGAAAGGAAAATGTGCCAATTAAACCATCTACAAAGATCTGCCCTGTCATACAGGTGACAACAAGCGGACCAGCATCTGTGGATTCAAAAGCAAAATATAACCATGGTGTAGCCACGTTTTTTTGTTGCTGAGGATACACTGTAATTATTCCCTCCCGCGTCAGTAGCCTACTTAACAGTAACACACTGGACCTTTGATGTGCTGTTATTCACTCAGCAGCTTTTGTCAGATGGTCGTCAAATGGTTGTTTTTAGATCGATACGTTTGATCGTGACGCAAGGTTAGGGATGGCGTTGTGAGACCACGGTCTCGCGGCGGGCATTCCCGTGCATGTGTGAAACGCCCCGAGGCCAACGGCCAATTATCAGCTGAATAGAGCATTATTGACAGTATTTATCCTCCCTGCCCCTCCCCCTGAGCATACACAGGACCTGGGAGACTTAAAAGGATCCCTGGCTGATAAGCCTTATATGCCTTAATACATTATAATTGCCCTCTGTAACAAAAGATTAAAATAAAAAACACCATAAATATTCTCTTTGTTTTAGAACACCGGTCGCAAGTTAATGATGTAATTTTATTTGTCCATGTGTGGTCCAGCCCTATGGAATGTATGTGCTGATAAAAACATATTTCAATCATTATTATTACATCATTTGGTTTAGGTTAAATGTGATTGTTTATTGCTGTTATATCAACTTGCGACCTCTTGAGTAAAAGATGAACTATTTCCAAAATAAAGAAAATATTTAAGGCGTTTTTTTTTTTTTTTTACTTACATTTTTATCCCACGATTTTGTAACCCCTATTTTTTACACCCAGTGCCAATTGTCTATGTAATCCTGGGCACTACCTTCCCTCTGCCAACCTAGGGAGGCCAGGGCCGAGCTCATGCCTCCCTCAATGCATGAGAGCCAACTGACCTTCTTGTCACCTGACAGGGGAGAGTTTCCCTGGTTGGACGTAGCGCGTGGAAGGAACACGTTATTCCAACCAGTTCCTTTCCCCTCCATCAGGCGCCCCGGCTGTCATGGGGGAGGCAGTATAGTGACCAGGATTACTACATGTTTTTGTGAGGGTATTAACTACCCTAGGAAACACGGGGAGAACATGCAAACTCCACACAGAAAGGCCCTTTCGCCAACCCCACCTTGGGTATGGGCACTGATGACGCGGAGGAGAGAACACGCCCCCAGCTCCCACAGCGTCGCCTGCGGGAATCGAACCCAGGACCTTCTAGCTGTGAGGCGACAGCGCCACCGACTGCGCCACCGTGCCCCTCGGGCGTTTTTGATTTTAAAGTTTTGTTATAGAGGCCGATTATAATGTATTAGAGGGATAGTTCACCCTCAAAATGACTTTTTTTGTATGGATTAGTCACCCTATGGAGACTTGAATTCATGGATATATATATTTTTTTGGGGCGCATTCCTAAGCCAATAATGTGATGACCAGCGGATCGGTAGGCAACGGTTCCGGTAGGAGACACAAAGGAGACTCTTTGTGTCTCCTACCGGAACCGCTGCCGGTAATCAAATTATTGTTTTAGGAATGTGACACAAACAAAAAAGTAATCCATGAATTCAAGTCTCCAGGGGTGACTAATCCATAGAAAAAAGTCATTTTGGGGGTGAACTATACCTTTAAGGCAAATTAGGCTTATTAGCCAGGGATCCTTTTAAAGGCTTTACAGATGAGGAGTGACACAATGCTTGTGTTCTAGCTTGGATCAGCGGGGTCGCACTGCGCTCCTCATGTGAACACACAGACATCTACTGTATGTCTGCTTCAGCTGTGTCAAATCACTGTCCAGCCCGTTGCCAATGCAGCAATTGCCACGGGCGGGCGTGTGGCTGCCCTCTAGCCTCTCATTGAAAATTAATTATGCTACTATGTCAGTCACTCTGTGTGAAAAGCCCTCCATGGAAACTGTATGTATAGGCTGAGGACATCTTCTAAATGTTGCAGACTACACACTGCATATACAGTAGTGTCTATTCTTTGACTATACACCACTGAATATAGCATATGACATTAAAGTAGTTAATGTGTAAAGACAGACACTCGTAGACACTGTTCATAGAGTCAGCTCACCTCCAGCTCTAGCTCCATTCCTTGTCGGTGGGCCATCATCTGTGGATTCATGGTGGTTGAATGTTAAATGCATTACATTTGTGTTTTATCAAGGTAATTAACTGTGTCAACAACCAGTTTATCTGCAGTATAGACAGGCTCTCAAATGAGTGAAAAGTCAGACAGGCAACTTCAACCACGCACGCACGCACGCACGCACGCACGCACGCACGCACGCACGCACGCACGCACACACACACACACACACACACACACACACACACACACACACACACACACACACACACACACACACACACACACACACACACACACACACACACACACACACACACACACACACACACACACACACACGATGCTAACTGTTCACCTACTTTTGTCCGGAAACAGTGTCAGGAGATCATTCCTGGGGATCTTCTTCAGAACTTTGAGCATGACCTCGTTTCCATGTCTGGGGTACGTCTTCATGATCAGACTGGTGGTGATCGTTCTGGTAGCTTCTTCCAGATCGCCCTCCGGGATCGGTTCGATGCCTTCGATATGAACTCTCTGCAGATTCCACTTGAATGTTGCAAACTCATCTTTTGACAGCCTCTTCAGAGCTTTCAAGATACTGTCGTCCATGGTTGATTCCTGCACAAACAGAGGATACGAATATCACTGCTTCATTATCTTAACCACTTAGACTCTGGGGTGCCCATTTTGGGAAAGTCATCATTTAAAAAGATTAAAAATTCAAAACATTGAAAACATGTCAAACTTAAAAATAAATGAATAAATAACTGTGACAATAGCAGATTTACATGCGTGTCACATTGCAACATGAGCTTGTAGATCAGCTATTCTCACTATTCATCATATGACAAAGGGTTTAAGTGGTTAATTTAACCACTTGTACTCTGTACTTTGATTGAGTAAATTAGGGAATACATCACATTTTTTTCTAACATCACAAAAACAGACATCTTTCAAATCATTTATTTCATTCAGTGATGCACAAACCCTTATTCATGCCTTTGTCAAAACCACTTGGACTACTGTAATTTTCTTTTTTCTGGACTCCCCAAAAAGTCAATCAATCGCCTTCAACTCATTCAAAACATAGCAGCTAGAGTTCTTACAAGAACCAGGAGATATGACCACATTACCCCCGTTCTTGCCTCACTGCACTGGCTACCAGTGGCGTTCAGAATTGACTTTAAGATTACATTGTTTGTTCTCAAAGCACTGAACGGACTTGCTCCTATTTATATTTTTGACCTCCTGTCTCCTCACGTACCCACCCATAATCTTAGATCAGCACACAAACTTTTACTTGACCCCCCCGAGACAAGGTTTGTGACGGAAGGTGACAGGCCATTTGCTGCTAGGGCTCCATTTCTGTGGAACCAACTTCCGCTGCAAATTAGACAGTCCACTTCAGTGTCCACTTTTAAAAGTCTTTTAAAAACGCATTACTATAGAATGGCTTTTAACTAGAAGGAATGGTCAGCTAGTTTCAGCTTTCACTCTTATTTTTGGTCTTATTATTATTATTTTTGTATTGTTCCTTTGTTTCTAAATGTCCATAATTGAATTGCCTTTATATTTCCTGTTTATGTATTGTATGTGAAGCACTTTGTAAACCTGTTTTTGAAAAGTGCCATATAAATAAAATGTATTATATTATAAATGTAACACTGTTACGGTACGTAGAAGTTACATTAGACATTATCCAAATTAACAGACACATCTGTACATCTCTAAATGTACTGTAGCATCAGATAACCAATATGTAATTAATGATCAGCATCAAGGGTTGGATTGGGTCCCTGTGACATGCTAGCATCAAGTCCAGAGGCAGAGGGTGTACTTGCACATTATGTCCAGCAGGTATCAGGCTGCCTCACGCTACAGCAACATGAGATAGGCCCTGTGGGCCACATCTGAATGTCTACATGATCAACACTGGTCTTATAAGTGAATATACCTATACGGTAGTTTGATCATTGTTGTTAATAAACGTACCAAGTGAAGTGTCCTTTACAGTCTTGTTAGAGAGATTCCAAGTGTCCACTAGATGGCGGAAACCGACCACCTGAGGGAAGAGAGAGAGCCAAAGAGGGAGAGGAGGGAGGGAGACAGAGAGAAATATAATCATGAACACAATTTATTAGGCTATGAATAAATAAATGTGTGTTCTCCTTATACTGAGAGACAGACAGACAGACCAAAGAGACGTGCTGTTTGCATTACTATATAGTGGGGTTCAACACACACACACACACACACACACACACACACACACACACACACACACACACACACACACACACACACACACACACAGTAACTAATTTGTTCTCCTAGCCTGGGTGATAGACTACTGTATTAATGTGACACTAACTGCTTGTTTTGTAGGATGTAGATGCTAGATCCTACAGCCTAGCCTATGGAGCGTCGCAGTTCCCGCCCACTTCCAGTTGCCGGAAGTAAATACTCAATGCATTTTTCCCATTGACTTTTCCGAAAATATTTATATAAATTAATTTAAGCCTAGAATCAAGCTATCCAGGATCCTGGTGAATCATGATGACCATAAAACGTTTGATTCTTTGAAAAAACTTTTTTGAAAACGGCAAAACAAAGGGTATTTATTAAACATAGTATATCATATCATTAAATATAAAATTTAAAAAATCACAGAAAAAAAGGTTTTATGGTCATGATTCACCAGAATCCTGGATGGCTTGATTCTAGGCTTAAATTCATTGATATAAATATTTTTGGAAAAGTCAATGGGAAAAATGCATTGAGTATTTACTTCCGGCACCCGGATTCTGCGCAACTGCGATGCTCTATAGGCTCTAGGCTACAAAACAACTGGGCCAATTGTTACCCACTGCAGGGGCAGACTGGAAACACAAATCAGCCTTTAAAATACACAACACAGACAATCGTTCTAAGAACCTTCATCTAGGCATAAGTAGTTGAATGAAACTCTCAAACAGCACTATAGCAGTACAGTGCTATAGATTGATCATCACTGTGCAGACAAGAGAATCAAGAATAAAGAACGGTTTTGTAAAGTAAAGCAGCAAAATGTTGGTGGGATTTGTTCAGCACATTGTGAATACTATGTGCGGCCATGGTTGATTCCTGGTACAAACAGAAGATATTGATACATCAGCTTCATCATTAACACTTTGACCCTGGGGTCACTATTTTGGGCGTATCATTATGGCACAATCTTTCGAAAGATTTAAACATTTTCTGAATTGTAACTTTTCAAAGAGCTCACAACGTGTCACATTGCAACATCTTGCTAGATCAGCTATTTTCATTGTTCATATTATTACAAAGTATAGAGTTTAATGCTTTGGTTGTTAAGAGACTGAACACAAGGTTTAGTTTAAGTTATGTACATCAGGGAACACACATTAATGTACATGTCTACATTCAATGGTTCTAAAATCTATTTGGAATAATTCAATCTATTTACGTGTAGGCCTAGATATATACTGTAGCTCAGTGAAAACAAAGCAGGCTGTATAAATGTAACACTGTTACTGTATGTATGTATGTAGACTTTACATTAGACATTATCCACAATAACTGACATCGGCTTTTCTGAAGAGTATTTGTACATCCCTAAATGCACTGTAGCATCATCTACAGTTTATTTCAACATGAGCAACACTGGCCTTAAGTTAATTTAGTTTGATAATTGTTGTTAATACGTACCAAGTGAAGTGTTCTTTACAGCAGTTAAAGCTGAGAGATTGCACTGAGTGTCCACCAGATGGCAGAAATCAACCACCTGAGGGAAAGCGAGAGAGAGCCAAAGAGGGAGAGGAGGGAACACACAGAGAGAAATATAATCATGAACACAAGTATGAGGCTATGAATATATAAATGTGTGTTCTCCTTAAACAATGTACAGGATACACTGATAGGAAGAAAGTGTAGGAGAGACAGACAGTAGGTAAGCTGTTATGCTTATTATTGTCTCTAATTGGATGTAAAGCAAAACATCAAAAAATAGAATTTCACTGACCCCTAAATTAGTCTACTCTGAACAAAACAATGTGCGCGCGCACACACACACACACACACACACACACACACACACACACACACACACACACACACACACACACACACACACACACACACACACACACACACACACACACACACACACACAGAAATTACCTTTTTCTTACAAAGCCTTGCTTAATAAAAAATATGCAATATGTGGCCATTTCATTACTACACACCTACTACCAGACAGGTACAGCACTGATGCGTACCCCCATCCTTATAAATGGCTGAATCAATGGTGCACCCACTGCACCTGACCTAGTCCACCCATGTTGGATGCTGTCAATGCACTGAATGTTATAGTTATGTACCGATAAGCACAGAATCGTAAATCATGTTTTGGGGTGAGCGAACACCTACTGAGCCCCGTCGGTAGGTCAGCATCTCACCAATCAGTCGTCTGATTAAACGTGATAATGTCCCATTCAATGCATTGACACCATCCGAAGCTGGTGCCTAGTCACATGATCAGGAAGTTATACAAGTCCAGTTCCTAACCATAGAGAGCCATGTTGACTTTGCTGCACATCATGGTGTTTCTCTCATGCAGGGTGAAGGAGAACCCATGGTTAGCCAAAACTCATAGTTTAATGAGCTTGCACTCTAATATCATTGAACTGTTCCTACTGTATCCTAACCTAATCTGTTGTATGTAGAATATACTGTGAAGTTGTTTAAATAAAGTTAGGTGGCAGCTACTGAAAAAATGCTGTTTGTGTGTATAATATACCAAGATTATATGCACGTGTACATCTTTTCATTTTTTCACTCTCTCTTTCTTTTTAAATATTTTAAGGTTGTATCATAATTATTGTTATTATCTATGTTGCTGCAATGTCTGAAGGAAGCCAAACAACAATAAGTTATACTTATGTACCTGTACACAAGATGTAACAATAAAGCACAACCTTGAACCTTGGTTGCTTAAATATGGTACTGTAAGTAACTAAATACATGTACTCACTCTTACTTGAGTATCCATTACATTTGGCATATTTTCACTTCTACTTCATTATATCTAGAGCCTAGGTAAATATTGTACTAACTCCACTTTATGTGTTTGACATCTGTTTCTAGGCTATAATTATTTGTATATTTGAACATTAAAACAAACCAGCCGTTAATCATTAAATCCAAAAACTGGCATGGAAATCCTTGCTAATTATTTATGAACTCCAGTTTAATACTCTAGCAGAATTGATACTCTCAAAAAATCAGATAATACTTAGCCTAGATCATTCACCGACAAGATATCACTAGCCCTGCTCTGACAGTCAGTTCATACTTACTCTAAAGTAAAACATTGTACCCGATGAATGCATAGACGTAACCTGTACTCCTTACATTCCAGACTTATCTAAGCAGATAGCAGACATTTCTGCTTCACAGTTCTAGAGACGAAAACAGACTGATCAGTTTATATTTATATAGATTTATATAATTTCATTTAATCTATACTACTACATTTTGAAAACAGCCGATCTACATTATGTCAAACTGTAAGAACAAGAGGAGGGCTGCAGAGTTCTTTACAATCTGTGTAAGATAAAGTCAGTGTCGGAAGGTGCTCTTTGGTTAGAAAAAGGGGGGAGTCTTAAAAATAAAATAAAAGTTTAAAAAGCTTAAATATAAAGGCTATATATCAATCTTTGAACAATAAAAACATCTGTGGGCCTTTTATGGCCTTCATGGTCAAACTGACTGCTCATTATTGACTATAAAACAATGACGTGTTTCGACATGGCCTTCCTCAGCATTTTTACTCCATGTTTCTCCACACAAACTATCCTCCTCAAGTATTCAAAAGTACAAATTACAAAGTACATTTTCTTTTTTAAATATCAATACATTGCTGTATTGAAATGTAAAACAACAAAACATTTCGAAAATATATTTTTTAAAGAATCTCGCATTTTCAGAAATAGTGAAAATATAGCAGATCTACAAGCTCACGACGGGTCGCACTGCGATGCGATGTGAGCTTGTATATCTGCTGTTTTCACCAAAATTGAATTAGGGCTTGAGTGGTTAATCCATGATGTATGTTTTTTTTAAGTTTGGATCACAAGCATCCCTTTCTAGGAATGTAGTGGAGTTAAAAGTACAATATTTGAGTGAAAGTCAAGTGGAGTGAAAGTCAAGAGCTTGCAAAAGAAAAACAATGCTAAATATAGCTGCAAGCAGCGATAATACGGGGCCAGTGAATAGAGAGAGAGAGAGACATGGAAACGGAATAGATTGAAGAGAGAGAGAGTGACATGGAAACAATAGATTGATGAGAGAGAGAGATGGAAACATAATGGTTTGATTGGACATCTCAACCTACTGCCATTAACAGGATTCGAACTCTCAACCTTCAGACTAATAGGCTGCAACACTACCTATAGTGCTATAGCTTTGTCCAGGCTGATATTGTCTGTTGAAGATCATAAACTCTTGCCTTCTTTCATGAACCAAGCCCCTGTTTCACTAACACTAAGATCACTCGTTCACAAGCCATTTACCAATGAAGAAATTGTACATCTCCTCAGAACCAAAACTAACGAAAGTAGCCGATCTACAAGCTCACAAACCATGAAAAGTTGTGAGATTGTAGATCAGCTATTTTCAGAATGAAGTATGTCATACGTAAAAAACGTACTCTCAAATAAGCATTTCAGGTTATCTTTACCATTTGCACATGTATTCATTGATACAGTCATGTTGTTTGCAATTCAACTTAAATTAAGTCTACATCAAGTGAGGCTTGAACTGGCGACCTTGAGATTGTGAGGCATTCATTTAAGGGAGACGCCATTGGCCCAACAGACAAGTAACTGTGAAAAAGGAGATCACACAGATGATACAGTTTCACGCAAATAGCTGAAAAATCCTGGGTTTAAGTGTTTTTCAAACTGCTCAAAATTGCGGACAATCTAAGGGCGGAGCTTAATGGTCAAATCGATACGTGTGTTCCTCATGAGTCAAGGCACATGTGTAAGCAAGTTTCACGACTTTCGGCCAAACGAGGCATGACTTATGCCTGTTTAAAGTCTGCATTTTCAAAAAATTGCTATAGCGCCCCCTTTTGGCCAATTGGAGTAAGATTGGTTTCAGTGATATTTGGAATGACCCTGTACATTTCTGCAAAGTTTCAAAGAAATGTGAGTCTGCATGTATGTTTTAGGCACAGATGAATAATTTTCATAAAACTGTAATAGTTAAAATCTATCTCCTCCTGGGATTTTTGAGCAATCTGCACGAAACGTTTACCACTTGAACTTTGGACCTCTGCCTACAAAAATTTCCAACGGATTTTCCATAAGTGAAAAAATGCAGAAGTTAGGAGCCAGTGACTGTTTTTCATATAATTCAAAATGGTGGGAGATCTAAAGGTCAGAGGTCAAAAGTCAGACCACGAAAGTTGTCGGGCATGAAGAGACGCATGTGTGTATCGAAGTTTCATGGTTGTAGGTCAAACAGGGCATGAGTTGTACCTGTTCAAAGTTGGCACTTTCAATTGAGTGCTATAGCGCCACCCCCTTTGACGAATGAGTGTGAGAATTATTTCTTGGTAGTTTTTCATGAGCATCTACCATATGGCCGAGTTTCGTAAAAAGCGTATGCACGGTTAAGCCAGAACTGGCAAAAACAAGTATTTTTCAAACTGCTCAAAATTGCGGAAAATCTAAGGGCGGAGCTTAATGGTCAAATCGATACGTGTGTTCCTCATGAGTCAAGGCACATGTGTAAGCAAGTTTCACGACTTTCGGCCAAACGAGGCATGACTTATGCCTGTTTAAAGTCTGCCTTTTCAAAAAATTGCTATAGCGCCCCCTTTTGGCCAATTGGAGTAAGATTGGTTTCAGTGATATTTGGAATGACCCTGTACATTTCTGCAAAGTTTCAAAGAAATGTGAGTCTGCATGTATGTTTTAGGCGCAGATGAATAATTTTCTTTAAACTGTAATAGTTAAAATCTATCTCCTCCTGGGATTTTTGAGCAATCTGCACGAAACGTTTAGCACTTGAACCTTGGACCACTGCCT
>NC_139962.1:4828038-4855538 GCF_963454915.1 Gymnoscopelus microlampas
CAAGGAGGGGGCAGGATTGTTTCTGGAAAAGTATCTCTCTATCTACCTACCTACCCTTTGTCACTGTATATTTGCATATAGGTGAAATGTGTCCTCTGCATTGTACCCATTCTAGGAGCTCGGGAGCAGTTAAGGGTTAAGTGTCTTGCTCAGCGACACTTCGGCACATGGCTGAGGCCTGGAATCGAACCATGGGACATTTGGCTTCCCAGGTGGGCTCTCTAACCATTCAGCTATATGTCTGCCCCTATACTTGCAAGTTTTGCATTTGTTCACCAGATTATAAGTTAGGATCTGGTGATATGATACGACAACATGCTTATACTGCATCAACAGCTGACATAGAAAACAGAACATTCTCTCTGTTCAGATGATGTTTGTACAGAGACATGCAGAGATTGTGGTTGCAGAGAGATGGGTGTCACCAGGCTATTTTATCACTATGGCATTTTTCTTCACACTAAACATAATCTACATGCTACTCTGTGACCACATCCTGGTCTTCTGACCAGAGCTTCTAGCTCCAGTTTCATTTCTACCATCAACATGTGTAGCCGGTCTGCTACACATGCACAACTCATTTTAGTCAATTTACGTCCAGACTTCCCTTTCTGGGCAACAATAGCCACTTCCTCTGGGCCCTATTGGCTCCCTATAAACTCCCCTCTGTCAGGTGATACGCAGGAAGCCTGCTCACTCCTCATGCATTGAAGGAAGCATGAGCTCAGTTCAGGGCTCTCCCCAGGCTGGCATATGGAGAGTAGCGTCCAGGATTACAGCTTAGGCATTGGCACTGGGTGAAAAAATGGGTTACACAAATCGTGGAGAACGATTAAAGAGAAAAACAAAAAAAACAAAAAATCATACTAATGTAGTCAAATTCTACTAGATCTGAATAAGAGTGTCTGATAATTGCCTAAATTGTTATATTAATATTCTGCAAGTATGTACTGTAACTATTTCTAAGATGATCTTATTACATTACATGTACCATAAACCTGCTGTCCTGCAAGCGAGCCCCTGTGGGGCCCATGCAGGCTATGTGTGGGCAGTGAGGGCTATGCCAAGCCCGCACCAAGCCTGCACAGGCCCATCGCGGGTTTGCCCAGGTGATGCCCACAGCTGTGGTCTCACCGTGGGCTTGCTGTGGGCAGCCCACACTTGGGGCTGAGCTGGGGCTAGCCCATAGTGGGCCAGTGTGGGTCTGTCCGTTCAGGGCCAAGAGCAGATTTGTACCTTTGGGCCCCATGCGTTTTTAGTGTGGGCAGCCCATATTACATTCCCACATCATTTGCCGCTCTTTTCTTGAACTTGGAACTATTTTTTGAGTGGTGCCGAAGGCAACCACTCCTATATCTGGCTTTGTCTGTGTGTCCGTATGTATGTATGTATGTCTGTATGTCCGTGTGTCCACCAAGCTAACATTGGTCAAGCATCACGTGACACGTGACAATATGTTGAAAGGGTGTGCTTTGATTGGCTAGCGAGACGCATGACGAAATAGAGTTTACATGTTTCAAAGTGACATCAGTGCCATCAGCCAAGCTAACGTTGGACATGTTAGCTTGGCTGATTGAACATGTTAGCCAAGCTAAGCAAGGCACCACTTACTTCACACAGGGTGTGATTTTTTTCTAGAACACAGCATATCACTCCACTTTCTACAACATTGCACTGTGTAGACTAGAGCCTGGAGCCTCACATATCACTCCGCCTGTCTGTCTGAATCTACATGCAGCCACTCATCCTAGTCTTCTAACCCTGCTGAAAAAAAACAGCACAAACCAGCTTATGATGGTTGCTGGTTTTAGCTGGTTTTAGCTGGTATTAGCTGGTCTTGGCTGGTCTTAAACTGGTTTAGATGGTATACCAGGCTGGTGTGTCAGTGTAATTGGTTAGCTGGGCACTAAGCTGGATTCTGCTGGTCTTTGCTGGTCAGCCAGCTGGCTGGCTGGACTGACCAGCAAAGCCAAGCTGGTAGCTGGTCTTTGCTGGTCAAATGGGTGGACTGACCAGCAAAGACCAGCTTACCAGCTAGACTTAGCTGGTCAGATGGCTGGACACTGGACAGACCAGCAAAGACCAGCTTAGCAGCTGGACTTAGCTGGTCAGATGGCTGGACACTGGACAGACCAGCAAAGACCAGCTTAGCAGCTGGACTTAGCTGGTCAGATGGCTGGACACTGGACAGACCAGCTTAGCAGCTGGTCAAGTTTGGTTAGATCAGTGATTCTCACCATGTGGGTCGAGACCCCCAGGGGGATCCCCACATGATTTGGGGTGGTCCCCAGATGATAGTGAAGTGACAATTTAAGGACCTTTAAGACCTTTTTAATACCTTAAAAAAAAATGAACATTACTGCATCAAAAGTAATCAACAAACGTTATACTATAAAAAATGGTCAAACATTGGCCAAATTGTCAAATAATATCAGAAAGAGGCAAACATTTTGAAAATAGCAGATCTACAAGCTTGAAAATCTGCTATTTTCACAATAAAGTCTAAACTAAACGTAATGCATCAACTCCTACATTCCAAGTGCTTAGTTATCAGGGTGGGGGGTCCCCAGTTCAAATATGATTATTTTGGGGGGTTGCAGCCTGAAAGGGTTGAGAACCACTGGGTTAGATCACTGTTTCCCAAACAGTGGGTGGGGACCCATTTGTGGGTCATGGACACATTTTTATGGGTCACGAGGAAAGATCCCTTTTTTCCGTTTCCTACAAAAATATATTATATTATTATTTCAAAAATCTAAAATCTTCCAAGCAATTTCAAAAATCTAAAATCTTCATCAATAAAAATACTAAAATCAAAAATGTATCAAAATAATTTCATTAATACATTAAAAAATCGACGAAATTCCATCAATTAATAAAAAAAAACGCCTTGAAAATAGCAGATCTACAAGCCCGGGACGCGTGGTGAGCTTTCAGATCTACTATTTTAACTAGTTTGGATCCCGGGGAGTCATCATACCTGCCAACATTAGACTGTGAAGATTTTCTTCCATTACAATTGCCCCCCCCCAGTATATATACAGTATATATTATTATATATTTTTAAATTTAATTTTACATTTCTTGTCCTTTTCTTGTGATGTGACATAAATAATATATTGAATAATAATAATAATTATTATTATTACACTTATTATTATTATTATTATTATTATTATTATTTTTATATTAATTATAATAATAATAATAATTATTATTATTGTTATTATGACAACATGCATCCAATAACTTATTTACTTAATATGGCAACTTCCTGAATGCCAAAACAGACCGGTGCTATGGTTACAAAAATGAACAGATCTACAGATCTACATCTGGTCGCCATTCAACGCGTTGTGAGCTTGTAGATCTGTTGTTGTTTTTTACACGCAATGCATTCTGGGTTGTGAACCGTGTTGTCATATCTGCTTATTATAAGCGACTTTGGGCTTGTTTTTCTGTGAAGTTGCTTGTAGTTATTTGGGCTTGCTTCCATTTTTTATTTATTGTTTAAACCAGTTCTCAAACATCTGCATGTCAAGGATGCCCAAATTAATGCATTTTTCCGCAGACCCCCATCTGTTTCAAATAATATTACAAATATATTTAACTTTTTCTTTTTGAAAATAGCAGACCTACAAGCTCACAACGTGTTGCAAATGCGACGCACTGTGAGCTTGTAGATCGGCTATTTTCAAATAGCCAATGTAGGGTTAAGGCTTATTTTCATAGACCTGGCTGCTTATTTCTCTCACAGAATCTGGCAACAGTGACTCAGAGCGGGGAGAATGAAACGCTCGAGCCACTCGAGCTGCGCTCTCACTTCTAAATACAGTTAGACAAATTGCGTTACTTTGGTTTCATTCAAATAATTATTAACCGACTTCAGAGAAGATAAAAGAAAGAAGAAGAAGAAGCAGACATTTTAGGTGAGTGTTGACACACAGAAATACTATTTATGTAGACTTTAGCCTACTACTGTTACTGTAGGCTATAACAACTGTTGTCTGGAGTCACCACCCAACTCTATGATCACGACACGTTGTTTAGCGATTTCATTTGTCTCGATAAAGGGATTTTATGACAATAATTTCAAGAAATGATAGCGGGATATACAATATAATTTATAATATAGGCTACTACTAGCCTACTGCTTGCCTATAAGGTGAGTTTTTAATTATTAATAATTATGTTTAACAGCAAATTTGTTATAGTTTAAGTGTGATGTTGTGTTGGGGTTGTATTTGAGTACATTTAGCAAATTCAGATATCATTTCAGTAGAATAGTATAGGCTAATGTTTAGCTAATGTGTCTAACACACACACACACACACACACACACACACACACACACACACACACACACACACACACACACACACACACACTCTGTGTGTGTGAGAAAGAGCACAAATAAAATGAAAACTTAGACAGAGGTCTTCAACAGGGGGTCCGCGACCCCTAGAGGGTCCGTGGAGGTACTGCAGGGGTCCGCGACCCCTAGGGGGTCCACGGAGGTACTGCAGGGGTCCGCGACCCCAAGGGGGTCCACGGAGGTACTGCAGGGGTCCGCGAAATTGTTGCTTGATTACACAATTAGACCTTTTTTTTTCAAAAATGTCAATTTTTCTTTAAATATTTTTTAAATATTTTCCATATTTATGTTTAAAATAAATTATGATTCTATCTATTTTGAATAGCTTGTATACATGATTATTGTGCAATTGACAGATTGTTGATAGTATTCACATTGGGTACATAGCCACCCTACTCACTGTACCTTGTACATGTATGTTTGAATTAAAAGCATGAATATATTAATCTATCTATTATTTTAATTGCTTAGTATTGAATGCACAATAACATGGTATGTTTATACACATGAATCACAATTTTATAGGCCTACATAATTATACAATATTTGTATATAAAACATTTTAAAAACGTTGAAGACCCCTGCCTTAGCTTGTTGTTGATATATTGACAAAATGCACATGGTCTGAATGCATGGATATAATGCTTGACATTTGAGAGCCACTGTTGTAGATCCTTCAATGCTCAATAAATCCATCATTTGTGCACAGGGAGTCTTATTTGACCACCGCCTGTATGTGAGAGACTGCATTGTTGACCACCTTGAGTCGTCCGCCTGTCTGGTGTCCAAACTGTCAGCAGGTAAGATTGGTATAGCTTCGGTCTAGGCACTTTAACCTCATATACATTGGCTATTTGAAAAGGGGCTTGTAGATCGGCTCTTTTAAAACAAACGCTTGAAAAAAAAATAGAAGGATTTGGACCCTTTTTTTAAGTTAAACTACACAGCCCAGCCCCATACCCTCCATAACTCCATAGGCTTGCAGCCTAATTCATACATTGACATGATGGTGTATTGAAATTAGTTTGGGCAGATAGGCTATTTCTCAGCAGAATGTGTAAGAATTCCTAACTGAAAGAAATGCCATTTCTATAGAGCAGGGGTTCCCAAACTGTGGTGCGCGCACCCCAGGGGGTGCGTGACCTGCCATCTAGGCAAACCAACCTAATTGGTTTGCCTAGATGACGCCCCGGGGGGGTGCGTCATCTAGGTCAGGATGTAATAAGGGGTGCACAGCTAAATAAGTTTGGGAACCGCTGCTATAGAGCACCGAAGTCCTGACGTCACTGCCAGTAGAGGGCGCATGATTCCGCAGGTTCATGGCTTTACTTTTTGTATTGATATCTTCATTGGGGAATCTTAGATCGCTTCATATAAGAACTGTGTTCCAAAAATAAACACACCACCCTGGTGTTTTTACTCATATGGATATGAAGCATTGACTGAAGGTGTAAATGTACACATTTACCCAAAGAGTAACACAATATAAACACTAGAAACGAGTCAAACAACCCAAAGACTACATTTCCCATGAACGCGGCTGCTGTGGGGACAGTGATTTCAGACCCGGAAGTAGTAGTTCTTAAGACTTTTAAGGCAGAATTAAAGGTAGGGTAAGTGATATTTTTTGGTTAAAACAAAAAGTATTTTGTTAAAAGGTTAAATCACTATATTCTGATAGTAATCATTGCTATAGAGTGTTTGTTCAGTAACAGGAGTCTCCCCGTCTCTCCAGCTCTTTAATAAACAGAAAATACATTTTTAGGTAGGTTTCAAAATCTCAGCCAATCAGGAGAAAGTACCCATTTTTAAGCTTCATTTTTATAGTGTTCCAGTTCCATTTTTTTCTGCTCATTTCTTGTCATCACTTCAAATTTCACTTGTTTAATCTATATCCTGATTGAGTTCTCTATCCTGATTGGAAAAAATTGGAAATGAAACTAAAACTGAGACGAAAATGTATTTTGTGTTTAATAAAGAGCTGGAGAGACAAGGAGATTCCTTTAACTGAACAAACACTCTATAGCAATGAGTACTATCAGAATATAGAGCTATTTAACACTTATTTCAACCAAAGAAAATCACTTACCCTACCTTTAATTCCATTTTCGGCAGAAACAGGCAGTATCAAATATGAATGAATATCATAAACGATGCAGAGCCACCCCCCTGACAAAAACGCCAGGGTGGTGTGTTTATGTTTGGAACACAGTTCTTATATGACGTGATCTAAGATTCCCAAATGGGGATTTCAACATAAAAAATAAAGCCACGAACCCTGGAACAGCGCCCTCTACTGGCCCTCTACTGGCAGTGACGTCAGACTTCGGTGCTCTATTAAACAAAATTGTAAAGACGTTTTCACACCTGGTTACGTTTGACTACACAGCCATTTGAAGAAAGATAATTTATTGGACTGTAAATATAATAGCAACACAGTGCATGCATACAGTACAGATGAGTGATTTACATTTGACAAACGGCTATTGATGTCGCACTGTAGTTAAATTAAATAGTTGTAATGTGATGCATTTGTATGTGATTTAATCATGGGCCAAAGGTGCAGTATGACAGGAGATGCAGTCGACCCTAAAGTATTTTCATATTTTCTTATATGTCCCTCTTTGAAAAATATGTTTGGACACCCGCTGACATACACCATCATTTGCCCACAGGGAGTGTGAGCCACCTTCCACCTGCAAGCTGTCCTTCACCTGTGGCCGTACCCCCTGCTGTGAGACGCTCTCTATCAGCAGCAGGTATGTTTGATAACACCAATAGATACATAGGGAGATCATGGACAGGAATGCCCACACACGTCACATCTGGATTTAGCATGGTTTATGTATGTTTATGTCTGCAAACAAAGTGTTAGATTTTTTCAGGACTACCATAATGTTGAATGAATCACTTGGAGTAGCTTCCCACACAACACGCTTTAACAGGTAACCTAAGAATGGCAGCTTCCATTGTAAAATCTGTAGTTAACAAGTAACCCAAATGGACTATTTGTGTCCATTGGATTATACTAGTTAAATTAACAGAGGGTTTACATGTTGTATGACGAAGTAGAGCTTTCATTTACAAAAACGGAACAAAAAAAGATTAAAGGATGTTGATACAAGGTTTCTGCCCGACAGCAACGAATAAGAAATTGCTTCCTACACAAATTATTGTTTCATATAAGCCTATTTGTTTTTATGTTTCAGAGGCTGTAAGAAAGTAACGCATTCATCCAAGTCCTCAGGATTCCGATGTTGAGAAGGAGATTAGGGTGTGGCTGCGTAATTCAAGTGACAGAGCGGGTGGACAAAAGGAGCCCTATCACAGTCTGCCAGCTAGCAGTGAGGCCCCAGTGGAAGAGTAAGCTTTGACAATGAATACTTAGGTAAAAGTATAAATATGTTAGAGTGTGTACACACACACACACACACACACACACACACACACACACACACACACACACACACACACACACACACACGCTCTGCTTGCACATACAGTGTACATACAATGTTACAGCCTTATTCAAAAATGTTACTCAACATTCTCCAGACTATACCCCATAATGACAAAATAAAATAGATGTTTAAGATGTTATGGCAAATTAATAAAACATAATCACATCCAGTGTGAAGTGAGCGGTGATATTTATGAGTTATTCATTTCATCATGCATCTTGCTAGCCAATCACAGCACTTCACACTGGGTGTGAAGATTATCAGCCTATGGGCGCGTTTTCCACAGCATGGCGTCACAGCGAAAGACACATTTTCACGACTGAAAACAAATTTCACCACGGATGGGTCCTAAACCCTCTTATAGGAGCGGTTGCACCTCTAAAAAAAAAAAAGACAAAATCACATGTGCATAAGTATTCACACCCTTTGCTATGACACTCAAAGTTAAGCTGAGGTGCATCCTGTTTGCACTGATCATCCTTGAGATGTTTCTATAACTTGATTGGAGTCTGCCTATGGTAAATAAAATTGATCTGACACACGGAAGGCACACACATGTCTCTATCAGGTCCCACAGTTAACTGTGAATGTCGGAAAATAATCAAAAACATATGTTTTTATTTTGTCATTATGGGGTATAGTGTGGAGAATTTTGAGTAAAACAATTAATTTCATCAATTTTTGAATCTCAAGGCACTGTATGTATATATGTATGCACACACACACACACACACACACACACACACACACACACACACACACACACACACACACACACACACACACACACACACATAAAATATTTATTTTTATATATTTCCAGATGAATTCAGCCATGAGAAAGGACTGGGCAGGTTGTGAGGAGTACAAGAAGAAACATTGTGGAATTCCTGTCAGTTTTGCAGAATTTACTCAAGAATCAAGTCTCAAGGCTGGCCGGTGGTATAGGGGACTCGCCGTTGACAGGTGACTGGAGGTTGGGGAGTGGGTGACATACTTAAAATAAAAACATAGTTAGTGGTGAGTTATGTGCTGAAAAGGGGCAAGAATGATGCCCTGATCTCACCAGGAGTGATGGTAGTCTACCCAGAACTCCTTAGGTAGGGGGGAAAGGACTTGTGGATTGCACAGTATGTACAAACAAATGGTTACTCTCATACTTTGCTATTCTGAACCTGAACAGAGTTATTTGATTTTTATCGTTGTGTATGTGTCATGCTGTCTGTGATATGGACCTTGAGTCTGAAATAAAGATTGAATTGAATTGAATTATTTGTATGTTACTTGAAATGAATAGCAGGTGAACAGAGAGGTGCAGCATGCCTATCCAGTATATGTTCAGTGACCACTGGTGTAATCTGTTTTATAGTTGATTCATAATATGCCCACTTTGCTAAGTCTACCAATGTAGCCTTACCTAAAAAAAAAGCCAAGTCTGCCTTGGGCCATGTTATCTGCTGAGATGTTGGTGAAGTATGCTACATTGTAACTGCACTGATGGAGTGGAACTGTGATACATTGCCATCCATAGTGGGGGTAGTGTTGTAAAATTGTAAAAAAATGTCTCCTTTAAGAGGAGTCTGTGACAATAGAATTTGGTTGGGGTGAGAGAAGGATGCTGGGAGAGAGATGGGTTATTGTATGTTGTATGTATTGTGTATTATGTATGTATGTATGTATGTTGTGTGCATTTGTCTATTGTATAGTAAGTTGAGGAAGTGAAGTGAACTTGAAACGTGTTTGATGTTGCTGGAGTTATAATAAACTAACAGTGCCTGAAGAAAAGAGACCGTTCATTCACCATTGTGCAACAGGGAAATAGTAATAAAAGATACAAGTGGGTTCTACCCCAAAGTTAATAGGCGGAGACCGACGCAAGTATTAATTTCGGCTGTGGAATTGAACTTGATTCAGTTCCCCCTTAGTCTGGAGACTAAGACAGGAAAGGTTACACTGGTTTTATATTTGCCAATGTTGTATATTTGTTCTGTATTATATTTAATCATTGATTTGAATCCCTTTGACTATTTGGAGTTTGGATTTTGTGTGTGAGCTGACTTTGAATATGTATACATTTGTGATTTTTTTTCTTTTTGTAAGTCCACACAAGTGTGTTTTGATTTGTTGTAAACAAAAGCCGAAAATAAACCATTCAATGAACAACTATTGTATTTTTTCTTTACAATACAGATCTTAGTTTAGTACATTTTAGATTAATAGAATATAGTTATTTTGAGGTTATAGTTTAATAGGGCTTCCGGAGGGCTAAGTGAGGGCTGCTTATTCATAGCCCCAAGTGGGCCAATGCGGGGCCACTGTAGGCATGTGAGGGCTAAGTGAGGGCTGCCCATGCAGGGCCAGCACTTAGGGGCCCACACTTTGCCAATGAGCAAGCCCCCTGGGGCCCTGTGTGGGCAGCCCACGGTGGGCCCTTAAGCCAGCCCTAAGTGGCCCCTTACGGGCCCCGTGCAGGCTCGCTTGCGGTTAAGTCATCTGGGGTGAACATAGGCTGTATGAACCTCAGCACACATTGCACACACACACACACACACACACACACACACACACACACACACACACACACACACACACACACACACACACACACACACACACACACACACACACACACACACACACACACACACACACACACACACACACACACACACACAGGGATGTGACGTCAAGCATATTAGTATCAGTCACACATTAATTAACAAACCAGTGTCCTGGTTTGAACTGCATGGGTCTTTCCCTCTCGTGTCGCCTTCCTAAAAATATTCCATACAATAGGCCTTTCAACTCTGTGGGGGAAGACCAAAGTGAATGATCGCAGATAAATGAGTGTAATTTACACTTATCCTGGGGGTATGAGTGCCTTTTTGATGTACTGTGTCTGAGCATGAATCCATGTTGTTGAAGGTTGTGTATGCTCTCACGCAATGGCAGTTTTTTTTTTATCAGGGTGTCCTTGACTTCCCTGAATAAAGAAAAAGAAAGAGAGAAAATAAATACAATGCATTCAGATTATGTTTGCACAGAGACATGCAGGGTATTGTTCTTGTACATCACATGGTCAACCGCATGGTAGTTTTAAATGTGCTTCACAAATTGATTGAATTGATTGTATTGATTGAATACAAAGTATTCAATCAAGTATTCAATCAATCAATCAATTGGTTGCCCACCCTTGCTCTGTGTAGAACAACAGGTTGTTGATGCCGCATGGCAGGACAATACAGTAAGGTCTGATGTACATACAGTATGCCTCATAGACCCTTCATACAGGACAATACAGTAAGGTCTGATGTACATACAGTATGTCTCATGAGCTGATCTACAAGCTTACAACACGTCAGTAAGTGACGTGTTCTAAGCTTGTAGATCAGCTATTTCTGCTTTTTTTTTTTTTACATATTTGAAAATGTATGAACATTTCCCAACATGGAAACGATTATGCAAAAAGTTTTGCGTTTATCTCAAACAATTGCGATTAGACGATGATGTAATAATTGAGACAGGCCTAGGCATCAACAACCTGTTGTTATGGACAGAGCAAGGGTGGACAACCAATTGATTGATTGATTGAATACTTTAGCAGTTTGCAAAAAGCACAGAGGTACAGTTATACAATGATGCTAAAAGGATAACACAAAAAGCCCTGAGGGCTTGTTTCCATTGTGGTCCTATGCATTCAATTCATCAAGACACATAGGGGAGAGTGAGGTAATGTGAGACACAGGGTAAAGTGAGACACCCCCCTTATCACCTGACCACAACACCTGTGTTCATATGACCATTAGATTTTGAAGGCCCTCCCATTTCCCACTTACCATGGAGGAGAGGACCTCATTGTGCTGTAGTAAGCATGTTTTTTTTCACTAAAATATGTTTTTTGCATGTAAAACATTTTTGTTTGGCTGTCAACATAATCAGCTGTTGTGTCAAAGAAAATTGATTCAGGTAGAAAAACATATGTCATGCATGTTGATGAACTACAAACCTATACATCCATGTGATTAATGCTAATTGAAGATTAGCCAGAATTGCTAAAAGTGGTCCTTTTCACCAAAATGTGGCTGTGGGGTAAAGTGAGACAAATGGCTTGGGGTAAAGTGGGAAACTGTCTCAAAGTTAAGTTTAGTACTTAAACATATTTTAATCTAATATTGGTTTGATAATCTAATTGGTTTGATAATCTAATTGGTTTGATAATCTAATATTGGTTTGATTGGTTAATACTGGTTTGTCTCGGTTTACCCCAGACCTGGGATAAAGTGAGACACCATTGCCATGATTCTGTTACTAGTCTGACATTAGTTCTGGAATGTGTGGTTGTCAAGCTAGCTGTCGGTATTCTAACTGTTAGAACATGTGTTTTTATGGTAGTTTCAAACTGAAAAAAGTAAGTGGATCACTTTACCCCATTGATTTTTCTGGTTTGTCTCGGTTTACCCCAGACCTGGGGTAAAGTGAGACACCAGAAAACCTTTTTTAAAACAATCATATTTTCACTACCTTTTGTCTTCAATACATTCTGATAATTTCCATTGTTAGGAAACATCCCAAATGTATGGGAAATGTGTACATTTTACTGATATATCATTTTAGCTCACCTAGAGGGGAGAAAATGTAAAAAGTGTCTCACATTACCCCACTCTCCCCCAGACATAAAATACAATTCAATAAATCATCAATACTAGGAGCAGTAAAAGTATATTTACATAAAAAACTGTTGGGGGTCATTTCTTTTGGCAAGTTGTAAATTGCAGACAAGTGCTCTTTTATGGCGGTTTTCTGATGGTCGTAAAGAGCAAAGAAAAACAGGTATGGTGCGCGTGCGCACACACACACACACACACACGGGGGGGGGGGGCATACGTAAGTCCGACATCCCATTACTCCGACTACGTGGCTTCCGCGTGCGGTTAGGGTTAGGGTTAGGGTTTGGTATAGGGTTAGTATAGTAAACGTCGGAGGCATGCGCTGTCGGAGGAACGGTCTGTCGGACTAACGTATTGCACCCCCCCCCCCCCCCCCCCCCCCACACACACACACACACACACACACACACACACACACACACACACACACACACACACACACACACACACACACACACACACACACACACACCCCAACTGAAACTACAGGTTTCTATTTGTTCACCTAGCCTAGGTGATAGACTGTTTCAATGTGATACTATAACTACTTGTGTAAATAATCATATTTGAACTGGGGACCCCATGGGGACCCTCCACCCTGACAAGCACTTGGAATATAGGAGTTGAGGCATCACATTTAGTTTGACTCTGTTCCACAGATAAATATTGTAAAGAAATAGCCTGTTGTGAGCTTGTAGATCGGCTATTTTCACAATGTTTGCCTCTTTCTCATGTAATATTTGACAATTTGTCCAATTTGGTATTAATAAGGTCTTAAAAGTCCTTACATCGTAACTTTATAAATGTGCAGACACCCTGTATGTTGGTTTGTTTACTGTTGAGTCAAAAAACAATGTTACACATTAAGCAAATCATCTGGGGAGTCCTGACCCCCAGTTTGGGAGTCACTGCTCTCTAGGCTACATGAACAATGGACAGTGGCTCCATCTTGGAAACTGGGCCAACTGTGACCCACTCAGGGGCAGACTGGAAACTAAAATATGGCTTTAAATGACATGTTATTGTTATCATTTGTTTTATAATTGAGTGAAAGCGCATCAATCAGCAGAGTGACTCATTTGGCCTCCTGGCAGCATGCATTTAAAGTTGGATCTTGATCAGTCCATTGGTTTAAAATATTAGCTGAGGACAGACAAGCAGGCAGGCAGACAGACAGGCAGGCAGGCAGGCAGGCAGGCAGACAGGCAGGCAGGCAGGCAGGCAGGCAGACAGGCAGGCAGGCAGGCATTGTACATACAATACAATACAGGATGTGAGAACCTTCACCTAGGCATACAGTTAATAGTTGAATGCAACTGTATTCTAGGTTTATTCGGAGGGCTGGGGCGTAGCCTTATAACAACATATACAATAATGATAAAATACTGGATGTCAAGTACATAGATTTAGGGTTATTGGGTCTTTTGGTACAATATAATTTGGCAGCAGTTTATACAATGTTACATTGTGTAGATAAAATACTATCTAATAGCAGCAGTGTTCAATCAAATGTGCAAAAGGAGGCATGTATGTAGGCTATATACATAGAATGAGAGTCCCTTGTCTTTTCCATTTAGTTATTTGTGTTCATATAACACCTGTATTACATAACTACTCATTGTTAGAACTATACTTTTATGTTCTAACAATTTATGATGTATTAGCTGGTTAGGCATCATTCAGAGAAAGAAAGCTTTTCAACTATTTCCACACAGCTCACCACCTGTCTGTTCATATGCAGCTCCAGGAAATGCATGCCCTGCTTTTTAACCAAGCCCTTAGTGCCCTCTTCAGGCCACCACATGTTATAACATGTATATTACCACCCATAAAGTAGAATAACTATTTGCTTTAAAGCAGCACTATGTAGTTTGGGGTATCAGTGGCAAATTTGGACACAAATAACCAGCCAACGTCTTGACTTTGAATTACCCAGTCAACGCAAGTATGTCCGGCAAGGATGCGCTGTGATTGGTCAGTCTTCACTTTGACTGGCAGTTCTGCCTTGGTGCCTTGGCAAATGCCAGGATGAAACTCATTGTCTCCCCTTTACATAGTAATACAGTCAAGCCCCACGCAGGGACCCCCTGAGTCTATAGTATTACAGTCAAGCCCCTAGCAGGGACTCCCCTGAGTCTATAAATAGTAATAGTTAAGCCCCTAGCAGGGACCCCCTGAGTCTATACATTTATGGAAGGATGATCGTAAGATATTGCTTAAACATGCAACTTTATCATTTTGTGGGACATAATATGCTATATAGTTGTTAAAGGAGAGATCCGGACCCAAATACATATATGTTGTGTCTGCCTATAATCATTCACCAACTTACCTGATGCAGTTGATTTTTTTCATAGAAGCCCCTGTGCTCCATTCTGCAGACCCCTTTCACAGCTAGAATGGGGGGGGGGGCTTCTATGAAAAAAGTCAACTGCATCAGGTATGTTGGTCAATGATTATAGGCAGACACAATATATATATATATATATATATATATATATATATATATATATATATATATATATATATATATATATATATATATATATATATATATATATATATATATATATATATTTGGGTCCGGATCTCTCCTTTGAGAAGTTAGATAGTGCTGCTTTAAAGTGATATTTCACTTTTTTTTTTAAATGTGAGTAATTTAATCGTCTACTCAGGTTTTTGGGAGCACCCTGGACAGTTTTTAAGTAGCTTGATTCAGCATTTAGATATTTGATATTCATGTTATCAGACACGGCCCCTTCCTATATAAACCCATTGTAACTTAAAAATCAATTTTAACCCGTTTGTTTCATCAAAACACCCGTCCTTGGTTCTGGTGACTGATAGGAGACCGTGTTTTTCCAATTACTTAAGATTTCATTTATTTTTAATATTTTTGGAGGAAAATGACACAAATTAAATACTATAACAAATTTAAAGAAAATAAAAGAAAAAAATATCGAAAAACACGGCCCCCCGCATGTATCAGGAGGGCAGGATGAGTCACCATAACCAAGTACGGGTGTTTTTGATTAATCTATCATGTTAAAAATGGAATTTGAAGTTATAATGGGTTTGTAGAGGAAAGTATTTAGATATTTTATATTCATTTTAACAGACACGCCCGTTTCTTTTAGAAATGAATATAAAATATCTAAATACTGAATCAAGCAACTTAAAAACTGTCTGGGGGCTCACAAAAGCCTGAGTAGACGATAAAATTACCCAAAATGGTTTCCCTTTAACTGCTTTGTTGAAAGGGCAGTACCGTGCCTCACCAGTAGGTAGAGCCAAACCCACAGACATAACGTTCAAGCTCTGCTGCAGATTTCTCCTCTCATCGGCTCCTGACAGGCTTCAGAGGAATCCCTCCATGTAGAGCGTTCATCTACAAGAATACATGGTTCCTCACTTTGGTGGGGACCGCCTGGAACCCCCTCAAGAACCCCTGGGGGTCCCCGGACCTCACTTTGAGAACCAGTGGTATACAGTACAGTGCTGATCCAGTCGCTGGGTTTTTACTTCTACTCCACTACATCTCAGAGGTAAATATTGTACTTTTACTCCACTACAATTATTTGAAAACTTTAGTTACTAGTTACTTCGCTGATATACATTATTACATTATAAAACATACATTAACCAGTTTAGCCCTATTTTATACCTAGGCTATTTGAAAATAGCCGATCTACAAACTCACAACGCGTCGCTTTGCGACGCGTTGTGAGCTTGTAGATCGGCTATTTTCAAACATTTTAGTACTTTTGGTACTTTAAGTACATTTTGATGCCAAAATACTTTTGTACTTTTACTCAAGTAAATGTTTTATTCTGGACTTTTACTTGTAACAAAGTATTTCTATATTGCAGTATTGGTACTTTTACTTAAGTAAAGAATTTGAGTACTTTTTCCACCATTGGTGTGGAGCCTCCACCGGGAGGACATAGGACCTTCCTCTTACTCAACACTCCCTGCTGACAGGCTCCGCCTCCAGCCCGTAGGATTACATGCAGTGACAAATATCACCGTTCTCCAAACACGGGACAATTATACACGCTAGACAAAGCCAGAAGATGCACCACGATGGATTCAAACCCACAACCTCCGCGGCAGGCACTTTACCACTGCGCCACCCGAGTGTGCCTTCTCTGCTTCTGACCAGCAGTATAAACGAGTTATATAAGAGTGACTTCTCAAAATGTAATTTCAGACAAAAACAGGTAAACGGGGAGTACAGCATGTATCTAGTGATATTAACTGTCTCCAGCCACTGTAGCATGTGTTGTTGTGCCTGCAGAGGGAGTGAAGAAGGCGGATACTTGGAGCATGTCTGTAAGCTAGTCAATTAAATGTACCTGCCAGCCTGGTGCATTTAATTGACTTGTTTTTTGGAACAACAGGAGAAAGATATGAAGCCTAATTAGAACATGTATTTCTTTGTAATGCGTGGAATGACATATTTCTGTGTTTTGATCAGATACCGTTCTTTATTTAAACTGTGGTGCATTAGTTACCAAGGGGTGGCGGTAGCTCAGGAGGTAGAGCGGCCATCTTGGAATCGGAAGGTTCCATCCCCGGCTCCCCCTTGGTTTATGTCGAAGTGTCCTTGAGCAAGACACTGAACCCCTGACCTCTCTTGATGAGCAGGTTGGTGCCTTGCATGGTTTCCTCTGCCGTCTGTTCTAATGGGTGAATGTGAAATACATTGTAGCCTACAGGCGCTTTGGAGGAAGGTGCTATATCATTTATAATGCAGTCCATTTACCTTCTAATTATCACAGTCCAAGTCATTCATAATGTTATGACATAACTATTTGTGTCATCGCTGCGTGTGTGTGTGTGTGTGTGTGTGTGTGTGTGTGTGTGTGTGTGTGTGTGTGTGTGTGTGTGTGTGTGTGTGTGTGTGTGTGTGTACTCAAGGGTGGGGGGTTTGGGGGGTCAGTTGCCCCAGGGTGTCAATTAGTTTGAAGGTTCTCCTGCTCTTTGCATAATTATTGCATATGAAGCAGGTGATTAGTGTTTGTCAAGGATTACTGTGGACTTAAGTTCAAGCCCCACCCCCCCGGGTTAAATATGACCATAGATTAATGCAGGGCTGACCTAAAGACTGGCTTCGGAGTGACAGTGGATAACAGCCAGGATATTTTTTCATTTCTTTAAAGTACAATTAAGTTCACACTAGGTAATATAAGACAATAGATATTTACACATGAATATGTTTTAAACATTAGCATTATTTTACAATTTAGTTTTCTCCCTCCATAATTGTTTTATTCTCCAGACTAATGCCTAGTGACTAATACGTTATCTATCTAAGGATTTGTACAATTTAAGCCCATCATCACCCATGAGACCGTTGTTTGGCTGGATCACTCCAGCGGGGCCAGTCCTATGTGTCTCTGACTGACCGCCCGACCGGCTACGGACTCTCTGTTTTCGCTGTGTTTCGCCCAGGTGGGCGTGGCTTTGAGGTTAGGTTTAGGCATATTTTGTGTGAGGTTAAGGTTATGATTAAGGTGTCTCTCTCGCTCTCTCTCTCTCTTTTTTCCACCACTGCCTGTAACATTCCACAAGGGTCAGTTCTTGGTCCGTTGCTGTTCTCCATCTATATGCTGCCACTAAGTCAAGTTATTTGCAATTTCAACGTCAATTTATATTTGAACACTCGCCTGGCGATCATCTGTGTTCTTATAGGCAAGCAACAGTGTTGTCGTGCAGTGAACAATCAATTAGACATCATAGGCTTCTCGGCATACACAATCATTATAATTCATTATAGATTAGAGGTCATTCCAAATTGATTATCTATTTCCTCAGTGATGTCGTTGTTGAAGACGTTGTCATTACGTAATGGCCAATCAGCGTCACAATGAGAGAACATGAAAACATACATGTGGGATCAATCATTTAATTTTGGTCTAGTTCATCCTCAGCGCTACAGGCAGTGGTGTAAAGTACATGCGACACATTGTGAGCTTGTAGATCGGCTATTTTCAAAGGATGTTTATAAATTGTATACTGTACATTTAAAAACTTGTGAAATGGGACATTCTGCGTAACGAGTACTTTTACTTTGGTACTTTAAGTATATTTTGATGCCAATACCTTTTACTTTTACTCAAGTAAATATTGAATTCCGGATTTTTACTTGTAACAGAGTATTTCTACATTGCAGTATTATTGATACTGCAATTTGAGTACCTTTTCCCACCACTGGTTACAGGCATAGGTATCTGATGGTAGACACAGCAGCATTTAATCATTTAACAATAATTAAACAATAATTAAACAATAATTAAACAATAATTAAACCAGGCCAAGACATACAAAGCTTCATTTGATGTGTAAAGGCAGCGACTGTAATGATCTCGAACGCATTCCTGCTTATAGCAAAGTGACAGTTTATTGACTTTCCCCAACAACTCATTAGCAGGATTAGCAGAATGAATCCCGCTCAATGCAGACAGGAATCACACTTTATGAACAGCCACTTCATTTCAGGAACTGAAAACTAACGAGAATATATTGTCAACAATTTAACCACTTGAACCCCAGCATATTATCCCTATTCTGGTGGGAACATTCAATCGAAAAGAGCAGATGTAAGATCACAACACTTTGTGATGCGATGCATTGTGAGCTTGTACAGTAGATTGTGTGCATCTTGTAGAGAGCTTGCTGATATAGACCGTGTAGATCTGCTACTATATTAACACATTCACTGCCAGGTATTATTTAATTAATTATTTTGCTGCTGCCATCATTTTTCACTTTGTTTTGACGATCTGTGGAGCGCTGCCGAAGCCACGACGTGCATGCGGATGTAAATAAAAAGTGTCCGGGGGATGGGGGAGGGTCTGGTCTATCCACTGGAACAACAATTTTCTTACCGCGAGTGGCAATTTTAGAGCGATTGCGCGTTGAAAATGGCTGGTTTTCACACAAAAAATAATATTCAGAGCTAGAAGTGTTTTTCTCCAAATCCTATCCTTGGAGCAGACGTAAGTGATGTTTTTTGCGTGACGTCACATCCGTCGATTCCATCTATCAGAGTCGATGGATCATTCCTAAGTTGCGAGAAAAAAAACATCATATTCCATCCTGTTACGGCCCTATATGGCCATAGTGTGTGTGTTTAACCCTCTGTCAGTGCTGCAGGATGAATGAAGGTGGGAGTGGCCATGGAGATTGGAGGAGTGGTGTGGAGATTGGGGACACACCTGGCTCCCATTCCCCAAATCAACCAGCCACTATAAAAGCCTGGAAAGATCAGACCAAAAGCCCTCTTTTACTATTGCAACACCACATGCTGAGACCCTTTTGTTTTGTTAACTAGTGTTCCTTAGGTCTGTAGGCTGTGCGCCATACCTTTCTTGCTAAGTGCGAAAGATAACTTTAATACTGAGTGTTTAAAGTACAGACAATTCTAATGTAAGCCAGTCTTAATTATATTTCCAAACCTTTTTCCTGAGTACCTCTGAACAGGAAAGCTGGTAGGGGTGTGCTGCCATTTTCTTTGTTCCCCCTTTTCCCCCTGTTTTCTTAGGTAGGGAGTTTATATTGTACTTTTTGTTTTGGTGTAGCTTAGACTGTTTTTCTTTTAAGGTTTCTTTTAAGGTTTGTTATGGCTTTGGCCACCCCAACGTTGGTGCTTCCCCCGTTTGTTTTCCCTTGAGAATTTAAGTTGTTAATTAATAAACTGTACACTTTTTTGGTTGAACCTGACTGGTCTGAAATATGTTACGCCTCTATGATCCTCTAGACCTTATAAGGTCGTAACACATCCTTTGGCTTCCAAAGTTTGCAGGAACGCTCCGTTTTGAACAAAATGCCTCAAGTCATGAACACAATTTGCTTGAAATTTTGCACGTACATTCCCACTAGGCCGAGGAAGAAATGCCACTAAAAACTTTTCAAATCAGCCTCATGGCGGCGCCATAACTGGCTGATTCGTGTTTTTAACTAACTGCACCGATCTAGAGGCCAAAGAAAAACCTCTGCCCTGCATTTTTCACATCCGCCAGCAGGAGGCCGACTTATGTAAAACAATTTCTTTGATCGATTACTCCTTCAGATTTCATCAAAATTTCACCCAAATCGGTACACATGATCTCTAGTCATGTCATCAAGACAAATCTGTTTGTGATTTTTCATATTCCATCCTGTTTGGCTACGATTGACAAATAAAGTTTGCAATAGTGGCCTGTTTTGAACAAAATGCCTAAAATCATGAACGCAGCATCCAATTGCCATGAAACTTTGCACGCACATTTGCACTATAGGAACAAATGCCACCCTTTTGACATTACCCTATTATAGCGCCACAGTTTTTGTAAAGCACGCCAATTGGTACACATTATCTCTATAGTCATGTGATCAAGATGGATCTGTCCGATTCTTCATAATCCATCAACATTGCTGGCCCACAATAACCTGCCCTGGCGGAGACCTGTGCTCTGAGGAGCACTTTTTCTAGTTTTCCATCCACTCATTTACTTTTAATTCCTGTCTTTGAACAGAACCTGCTCAGACAAGGTCACGTATACACATACAAGGAGGGACTATTTGACCACTTTGTTAACAATTCAGAGGGTCTAGAAACAACAGTTTAAATGATGTCTCTAAAAGCTAATATATCACACAGCCCTGGAGAGAGAGAGAGATAGAGAGATAGAGGGAGAGGACAATCACTATTCGCTTTGTTTTGGGCCACTGGGAAATCCTGGCCAGCCCTGTCTGTTGCCCATTAAAACCGGGAAGGCATCTGTGTGTCATTTTAGATTTTAGCTATATATACATATCGTCTCTGTTGGGAAACCTCATATGTCCAAAACTGTTACTTTTCAGGATTGAAAATGAAAAGCATTAGCAGATCTACAAGCTCGAAACACGTCGCTTCGAGCAGCGTTTCGAGAGTGTAGATACTTTTGATTGTTAAGCTACTTTTGATTGTTTTAGAGGATGGTCTACACAGCTTCTGGTTCATTATCCTGGGAGAGGTGCACGCACGCACGCACGCACGCACGCATATATATTCAAAGATTTGCACAAATGTTCACTATTAAAAAAAAAAGAAAAGCAAATTCTGCCCGAATTATTTTTCTGCCTATCTTGTCTCTCCTGCTGGCTAATGATGTCAAAGTATTTACAACAGCAGAGACACGGATACGCTTATGGAATAAAACTTGTGCTTTTCCATCAACAACTGAGCTCTCAGCAGTCAACTGAGAACGCAAGGTTAAGCGGAGCAAGTGGACCCAAGTGCAGACTCAAAACACAGAGGCAGAGGTGAGGTAAAAAAAAAAAAGTATTTAATTAGCAAGAAGGCAAAAAGCAAAAAAAAAAAAAAGACTTGTTGAGGAACTCAGGAGGAATACAGGATCTGAGCAGTAACTCAGAAATACATATGAAGCTATGGCAGAACTGTTATGTGAGGCGTGACTCATGTCATACTGAAAGGCTTGGGAGCACAAATACGTTCTATTTCAGTAACAAAAGGACTTTGAACTGTCAACAAATGAGTCCAGTTTTATTGGCAGAAAACTGATGGTGTGAAGTGACCTCACAGGTGAGCAGCCTAACGCCACAGGACAATCTGGTCGGATAATCTCCTCCAATCAGCCTCATTGACTATAGCCGACTACTAAAGGTTATTACTGTAAAAGAGATATAATATCACATTGCCATGCACCACCAGCACATGGACTGTTTCAGTATCCTGATGCCAGAGCATGTCTATACGTTCCCTCACACTTCATGTTCCTCCATGGCTTTACCCTCATGGGTCAGGGGCGTCATTTAAGGCTCCCAGGGGGATGGCAACCCCCCCCCCCACCCCCTAGCATTGGCATTGAACATAAAATGATGTTCTCTTATGCATATTCAGATTTTGCACATTATTATGCAAAATCTATCATTTTATTCGAATTGCTTATTTTGCGAGGCGTTGTGAGCTTGAAGATCTGCTATTTTCACAATATTTATGGAACCCGAGTCAAACTAAGCGCGTGTGCGTGCGTGCGTGTGTCTGTCTGCGCGTGTGTGTGTGTGTGTGTGTGTGTGTGTGTGTGTGTGTCTACGTGCGTGCGTGCATTTGTGCATGCGCGCGTGTGTATGTCTGTGTGCGTGCGTTCATTTGTGTGTGTGTCTTATTGCATGCGTTTGTGTGTGTGTGTGTGTGTGTGTGTGTGTGTGTGCGCGCGTGCGTGCGTGCGTGCGTGCGTGCGTGCATGACCATCAATACTACTGTATTAAAACAATGTATATAGCCTACACATGAATTTCCCCGCCCAAATCTATTATTTTATTCAAATTGTTTATTTGCTATAATCAATTGAATTGATTGGTTTGATTAACTAAAGGAAAGGAACAATAAAAATGCTGTCCTATACAGTAGGACCCCTATGACCAGGGTTGGGCATAATTATGCATCCACAAAATGCAGTATACAGTGTTTATGGGGATTATGCTGACATTAAAGCTCATTTGAAATGCTTTATTCAACTCTAATATAAGACCCTTGGGGTCAAATGTACCGAGAGCTGATGCTTTTGTTTTCCTATTAAGGACGTTAAGCACATTTTATTCATTGTTTTTTATCAGAAGACGTTAGTTTAAATTCCAGAGTCAAGATGTAAGCATTGCTCTCGCTCTCATGTTGTAGTGCTCTGCTCGTGATGAGCATGCAACACCTTAACATTATAGTCACACACTGACAGGCCATATCTCTACTTTGCCATAGCATTTAACATCATGTGTGCTTGTGTGTGTGTGCGTGCCAAGGGCCCAGCATCCACCGTTTGAACCGTTTGCCAGTATATGCAGAATATAGGAAGTGACAGTTCATATGAATGGCTTGTAGTTTCACTGTTTTACCCCTGCTGATGTCAGAAGAAGTAACTCTCAATGCAAGTGGGTGAGTTTTTGCTGAACTCTATACTAATCTGGATTGTATTACCTTAATAAACATTGTCATAAAAACTATATATTTCCAATTGCTAGTTTAAAGTCTTCTTTCAATCATCATGATATGCGTTTTGGTAAATTATGGTCCCATTTATTTTAAAATGTATGATAATAGGGTGTGCTGTAGGAGGGGCGTGGCTACTGGCTACCTTGTGATGCTTTGATTGACAAGCTACACAACCAATAGCATTCATTTTCCTGACCAATAGCATTCATTTCCGGTTGCTTAGGATATGACACGTTATAGAAAGATGGCGGATTTTAAATTGCTGAAAACATTTCTTCGTTTACGGTATGTAGAGTCTATGGGCGTAACGCTGTCCATTCTTCTTTACAGTCTATCGTGCGCACACACACACACGCACACTCGCGTGCGTGCGTGTGTGTGTGCGTGTGTGCGTGTGTGTACTGGCAGCAGGTGAGGAAGATGACACAATGAAGAGAAAAAACCAAAGCTATTACAGTGTGTGTGGATTGGATTCAGCCAGAGAGAGAGAGAGAGGAAGGGAGGTGACAGGACAGAGAGAGAGGTAGAGGGAGAGAGGAAGAGAGGGAGGAGGAGGAGGAGGAAGAGGTAATAAGGATCATGGAGAGGAGGAACAGAGAAGTGTGTCTGAAGGAGGTGCATGTGGAAATCAGCAGTCCTCCTCCTCCTCCTCCTCCTCCCCGGGGAGGAGAGAACAGACCAGCTGAGCTCAATTACCTGGAGAATACACAGAGTTAGAGGAGAGATCTGTCACCCTCTGACACTGCATGGGGAGGGGGAGGGGTGGAGCCCCCCCCCCCACCCCCTCTCTCTTTAACCCATTCAATCTGGGAACGCATCTCTGTCATTTTAGATGTCTTTGGCTGTTCAAAGTGTCGCGCTATGAGCTTGTAGATCTACTATTTTTGCATAATCGTGCAATTGGCAATTTATTATTTTTTCGTATCTAATTATATATATTTTTTGCCATATATGCAGAATATATGCTGCATATATGCCATATTCAGGTTAATTTATGTGCACATATGTGGATATATATTCAGGTTCATATATGTCTCGTATCGTTGCTGTCCGGCAGAAACCAGCTAACTCCATTTTGACGCTTTTGCATTTTTTCCCCCATAAATCAGTGCTATTGAAAACCCTTTACGTCTGTGTGTTGGTAAAACAGATATTGAACCAATGAAAAGCATTAAAAAGAGCTTCTGACAAAACCAGCTAACTCCATTGCGGATCCTCAATTTTTCTGCTAAACCAGCTAACTCCACCGGAGTTAGCTGGTTTAGCTGACTCCAGGCTCCACCCCCTTTTGAACGCCAACCTCATAGTGAGCTTGGAGGTCCATTCAGCTGTTCATATCAATGATGAACAAAACCTATTTTTTTTTTTTGAGTTAGCTGGTTCCTGCTGGACAGCAGAGATATATAGCTTATATATGTCCACATATATGCCACATACATTGATATATATGTAGCCTACACATATGTAGAGACATATATGCAGGCAGACAATTTTGAATATGTCACATATATGATAAACATATATGTTGCTGCTGGCAGAGGCAAACATCGCCTAATATCGTACCAGTTAGTAGCCTGACAGCAACAAGAAAGCTCTTTTTTTTTTGGTGTTGTGCTGGAAATGCAGCTGTGCTGTATATGTGTGGAGAATGAACCCTGTACGTAGTGAGGTCAGGTATTCAGGGACCTTATTATGCAGGCTCTATCAGCAGCACCGGAGGAAGCTATTCTCTGGAGCAAACCAAGTAAATGAGTAAATGTACTTAGTTACTTTACACCGCTGCTTATCATACAGGCTCGATCAGCAGCAGCGGAGGAAGATATTCTCTGGAGCAAAATAAACGGCCTGGAGGATTCATTCCTACAGCCAGTGGTGGACAAAAAGTATACTCATTATTTTTTTACTTAAGTAAAAGTATCAATACTGCAATGTAGAAATACAAGTAAAAGTCCGGAATTAAAAATGTACTTGAGTAAAAGTACAAAAGTATTGGTCTCCAAATACACTTAAAGTACCAAAAGTACAAGTACTCATTATGCGGAATTTCCCATTTCACATGGTATCTATATGTATAAAAATCATTTGAAAATAGCAGATCTACAAGCTCACAATGCGTCGCATCGCGACACATTGTGAGCTTGTAGATCGGCTATTTTCAAATGGCAGAAATGTATAACGGGCTGAAGTGGTTAATGCATGTTTTGTAATAATGATCTAAATCTACAAAGTAACTTGTAACTAAAGTTTTCAAATAATTGTAGTGGAGTAAAAGTACAATGTTTGCCTCTGAGATGTAGTGGAGTGGAAGTAAAAGCACTGGAAATGTGAAATACTCAATTAAAGTAAAACATACCTAATTGTACCTAAGTACATTCCTGGAGTAAATGTACTTTACACCACTTCCTGGGATTCATTCCTACAGCACTTTGCTCCAACGTGTTGCCAGGTTTGTGTACTCCATCTACAAGTTGCACGACGATAACCCCCTTTTCTGTGTCAGCTTTTTGTAAACGCTTTACAGACGGGTACTGAATGGAAGGCACAGAGAAACATCCAATAGTGGATTGTTCTACAGTATATATTAATGACAGATGGAGAGCACACATAAGAAAGATAACAAATGATGAAATGAACAATGAAATATGGGGCGCCGATGGCCTGGCGGCTCAGGCACATACCACATAGGCGCTAATGCAGCCTGACAGCGAATCGTGCGTTCAATTCCCGAGCCTGATGGCCTTTGCTGCGTGTCACTACCTGTCTCTCTCTGCCTGTTTCCATATCTCTACTGTACGATCCAAATAAAGGCAGAAAAGCCCCCCCCCAACAAAAAAAAAAATATATATATATAAAAACATAAATGTACAAATAAATAAATCAAGCCTAAAGGGCAGACAATAAAAAAGCAAAATTATTGTTGTCTTTAAGCAGACATCATTTTGTTGTGATACATATACTGTGCTGTATAGGCCTATACGTGGCCAATGAATCACCATGTAACGCATTGTTCTAAATACTGGTAATGAAGCTGAAACTGCAAAGTTGAGAATCTTTTCCCTGCTGGGAGCAGAGCTGCTGAACCAGTTGGGACTTAATTCCTCTTTTAAACCACTAACACCGCAGGGAAGCATCTGTCATTTTCGATTTCATTTGTTGACACAGTTCACAGTCCTTTTGTTATTGAAACAGTACCTATTTGTGCTTTCAAGCCTTTCAGTATGAAGTGATTTTTCAGAGTCACGCCTCACGTTCAGTTCTGCCGGTAGCTTCGTGTTTATTTCTAAGTTACAGTACCGCTCAGATGATCCTGTATTCCTCCTGAGTTCCTGAAGCAGTCGTTTTTGCTTTTTGCCTCGCTGCTAATTAATGAGTTATTTTTACCTCACCGCTGCCTCTGTGTTTTGAGTCTGCACTTGGGTCCACTTGCTCCACTTAACCTTGCGTTTTCAGTGACTGCTGAGAGCTCAGTTGTCGATCGAAAAGCACAAGTTATATTCTGTAAGTGGATCCGTGTTCATGCTGTTGTTGATATCCTACTTGAGAGACAAGATGGGCGGATTTTTTTTAATTTATTTTGGGCACAAAGATAGAAAGGTTAATGATTTTCCACAGTTGAAGTAGTACAAGTGACATATTGCAATGCAAGCATGAGAGACCTCCCTGGGGTCCGGAGCCGCAGGTTGAGAACTGTGACAAAGTAATTTGTAAAATTAAAAAAAAAAAAGTTCTGGCTACGACAGGTCCATTAAGACCTGGAACGCATCTATATCACATTTTGATTTGAGCTAAAAAGCACTATTCTACGCTTTGGCTATTCAAAAATAGCAGATATACAAACTCGTAGCACGGCACCGAGTGCCGCGCTACGAGCTTGTAGATCTGCTATTTTTGAAAAATCGTCAAAATGTGTGCAAATCTTTAAATATATTGTTTTAAAGCAAACATTTTTAACTGAAATAATATTTCAGTTATTTGATTCATGGGGGTCCCTGGAACAAAATATTTTGAGATGGGGGTCGGCGGCC